>NC_060272.1:36023593-36323777 GCF_021613505.1 Equus quagga | reverse complement strand
GTGGGTTCTTCTAGTTGTGGCATGTGGGACGCTGCCTCAGCGTGGTGTGATGAGCAGTGCCATGTCCGCGCCCAGGACTCGAACTAACGAAACACTGGGCCTCCTGCAGCGGAGCGCGCGAACCTAACCACTCGGCCACGAGGCCAGCCCCTCTTTTTTTTTTTTTAAAGATTTTATTTTTTTCCTTTTTCTCCCCAAAGCCCCCCGGTACATAGTTGTGTATTCTTCGTTGTGGGTTCTTCTCGTTGTGGCATGTGGGACGCTGCCTCAGCATGGTCTGATGAGCAGTGCCATGTCCGCGCCCAGGACTCGAACTAACGAAACACTGGGCCACCTGCTGCGGAGTGCGCGAACTTAACCACTCGGCCACGAGGCCAGCCCCAAGAATAAGTATGTTTCTTAAAGTTACAAAAGTAACAATAAAAGAATCAAAAAATAACGTAGCCAAAAGTAAAAATATAACTACTTTGAGAGAAATAGCAGAGGAATTGGAAAGTGGAAGAGCTACATATCCATATATGTCATGGAGAAATTTAGTTGATTGTATTTTTAAATTAGGCAGTAAGAAACAGCAATTTACACATCTTATTTTAGAAACAGACATTACCATTAGAAGTTTTTGTTGAAATATTTAAAAGAAGTCCCCTTTTGTTAAAAAGAATTGAGATGGAAAGGAGGGGGAACAGGGTAGAGAATGATTGTACCATGTACAAATATTACTGTAATTCAATTTTTAAAAATACATCAGAAAGGTCGTTTAAAATAAGAACTGAAACATTGCAATTGCACTTGGCATTTAGATCACTTGTGACATCTTCTAGATCATTTCCGCGAGGTTGTAAGAGCTAAACCAGGTAACAGTGTGTCAAACATCGAATGAGAAGTGTGGAAGTAGGAACAGTTAGTGTAGGCAATTCTTTGAAACTTTGGGGGCAAGGCAGAGGAGAGCTGGAACTGTGTCTAGAAGACCAAGTGAGGACCTTTTGCAGAACGGGCAAGCAGTCAGTGCGTATATAGGCTGATGGGAAGAGCTAACCGGAGATAGAACTATCAACGACACAAAGGACTGGTGGAACAATTGATGGAGAACTAATCCCTGGGACAGTTACTGGGTAGTTAAGATGAATACGACCCTCCCTGCCATTGAGAAACCCGCGGGCTGAGAGTGGCGACAGATGAGACAATTCTGCACAAAGTGTTACAGGAGCATGGAGTGGGTTAGGACTGTCAAGAAGAGTTTTAAAATCTTCACAAAGGAACTTTGACTGGTGTAGAAAAAGTGAATGAAAATTCCAGGCAAAGAAAACAGCAAGCTATCCACTTAAAAATGGTTAAGATTGTAAATTTTATATTACATGCATTTTATCATAATAAAAAAAGAAATAAAATAGCAAGTGAAGGGCCCAGTGGTATGAAACACATAATACTTGGGAATGTATTTAATAGAAAATAATCTGTGTGGGTAAATGCTGAAAACTGGACCAGATACAAATTGGGGTCAGATAGTAAAAGATCTTATATGCTGTTCTGAAGAGTTCAAAATTGATCTTGCACTCATTTATTCTTAAAACATTTTGAGAAGGAGTACTTTCTCTTTCCATTTTATTCAGCTTTGTATTATTTTACTGTTTTCATTGATCATGAAGTATTTATGCAATAAAGTAGTCAAAAGAAAAATTACATTAAAAGCGCTTATTGAATGCCTACCATTTGCCAGGCGTTGGGGGAAAACACAAACAAAATGAAATCTGTACCTTCCGAAATAAACAACGTGAAAGAAAGATAGGCAGGACCAAATGACTTGCTTTGACCAATGAAATGTAAGTGGAAGGGACATGTAACGTGTCAACATGGAAACAGTTAATTGCTGGTGTTTTGTTGTCCAGTCTACTCTTTTCTTGCCATAGAAACCATGGGAGAATATTTGAATAGGGTAAAGTCATAACATCAAAGCATTCTGGAATGGTAGACCAACTCCTGTAGGCCAACACACTTTGTGTGAGTGAGAAAGAAACTAGAGTCACGCACTGCATAATGATATGTCAGTCAATGATAGAGCACATTTATGATGGTGGTCCCAAAATATTAGTACTATATAGCCCAGGTGTGTAGTAGGCTATATCACCCAGGTCTGTGTAAGTACACTCTATGATGTTTGCACAACAGTGAAATTGCCTAACAATGCATTTCTCAGAACGTACCCCTGTTGTTAAGCGATGCATGACTGTACAGTGGATTAAGCCATGGAGATTTAGGGTTTGTTATTGCAGCATAACGTAACTTATCCCAACTAATATAATGGGACAGCTTCCAATTCTCAGAATGAATTGCCCAGTAACGCTGACATGAAGCTTGTTAAATGCTTCATTGGATTTCACCAGGCATATGGTACCCTGCATTTTTGACAAACAAAAATTGGAAACCAGCATTTTTTTCAATACATGACTTGACTTAATTCATATAGAAGCCTACATTTTTTTCAGACATACAAACTCACAAATATTGCCAGAATATACACCGTTGGAAGATGATCCAGGGAACTCTGACCTTAACGCCACCATAATCCTTAAATTTCCCTCTAACCTTATTCCCCACATCTTCCCATCACAAACCCTGTGCTCCAGGAAACTTAGCAAGTAGAGTTTTCTTCAGGCAATTTCCTGTCTCTGTTTCTTAATGTATGCTGTGTCCTTTATCTCGTATGTCGTTTACCTACCATCTTCTAATATCCAAATCCAGTCGACCACTTTTTCATAAAATATTTCATTACTCCTTTACAGATTTATATACACACACATACACAGTTGCACACCTATAACACATACAAAGTAATCCTTCCCACTAGTGAAAGGATGAAAAAGGAACTAAATGCTATTGAAGATCTTACTGTGTGCCTGGCACTGTGCGTGCTACTTTGTCTAGGAATTCCCAGAGCACTTTATCTGCTTCTGTTTTGTGATATTTAAAACTCTATACCTTATTATGTTGTATATGTATATATGAATATATAAATATATATTACAAATATTAAAATATATGTAAATATAAAGATATATTTATGTATCTTTATTGCCTTTGAGGACAAAATCAGTATCATTTACAGGGCTTGGCCTGGGGTCTGTCATTATTAGAGTCTCAATAAATTTGTTGTTTTTTCTTTTCTTTTTTCTTCTGCTGAGGAAGATTTGCCCTGAGCTAATGTCCACTGCCAATCTTCCCTTTTTTTGTTGTTTTCGCTTGAGGAAGACTAGCCCTGAGCTAATATCTGTGCCAATCTTCCTCTACTTTTTTATATGTGGGACATGGCCACAGCATGGCTGGTGAGTGGAGTAGGTCCTTGCCAGGGATCTGAACCTGTGAACCCAGGCCACTGAAGCAGAGCTTGCAGAACTTTAACCACTTGGCCAAAGGGGCCAGGCCCTCAGTAAATATTTTTTTTTAATGAACAAACACTTTCAAATCTCTTTTGAATGCCTTCAACATATATTTATATTTAAAATAGTAGTGAAGGGGAAAAAATGCAATTAGAAACTAATATTGTCTTTGCCTCCACTCTTATGCCTGATTTCCTGGCTTACAAACATGCCAATGCCAGGCTGCAAGCATCAGTTTAAATCATCATGCTGTCCAAAAAGAGGCACAAGGAGCCGGGATCTGCTGAAGGGGCCTTCCTTGTAAAGACATTTGGGGTTTTTATCTGTTACACATATCTCGTGAGCATGACTGCTTACCTATCATTAAGTAAGGCTCACTGTAACCGCTGACCAATCAGAAGACACGGGTAAAATGGTGGGAGGAAGCCCAGAGAAACAGTCAAACAGCTTTAGGCTTCACAGGACGCTAATTAATCATTTTGGCTAGAAAGCCCCTCTCCCCATGGAGCTTAATGGCTTCCAAGGAAGGTTTGGATGAAACATTTCCCCAGATGGATCCACTACCTACATTAAAACTCTGCCACCCACACCCTTATGTATTCATTTACTTCTCCATAAAATATTTGAGAGCGTGTTGAGGTAATAGAATCTGTACTAACAATGGAATAAAGTGTTGTATGACAACTTACCTCCTATTTTTCATAGCTAAGCATAAACTAAATGGAGATTCATAATATTATGTTATCAAAAACTTAAAATTTCAATTTTATTCTTTTTGATGAATGAACCAGGGTGGCAGGATGGCAATAACACACTAATCTTGCAAAATATCAGAGCCTGTTTTGCACTGAATTACTCACATTTACAGAAATAAAATACCTGATTGACCTCAAAACCACATGGCAAAAAAATCTTTATAGTACATTTTCCCTTTAGCCATTGTATTTAAATTGTAGGATTTCAAGAACTGAATCTTTTGCTAAGAACAGACTGTGATAAAAGAACTCCGGCACAAAATATTAGTTTTGTTTTTACCTAAAAATTAATAATTATCAGCTTTATTTGCAAGGCTTTATAGCAAAGGTTAAAATAAATGTTGATAAATTAAGACTATTAACACAGACTGGTAATAGTCTAACTACCAATCTAGTGACATTGTCATCTTACACTTTAATGAAATGAAAATTTGAATTGATTGTATAAGGAAAGAATCTCTTGTTTATTCTAATCTTAATATTATGGTTGATAATTTCACCAGCAGTCCTGATGAAAATATACCTGATACAACAACGCCACAGGAAACTAATGATCATAATGAATCTACCCGCCGCTAAAGTACAAAGAGAGAGACTCATAAATCTTTTAAAAATTACTAAAAGCAAACAACTGATCAGGGCAAAGAAATTATTACTTTATCATTGTTTATATGTTCTCTACTTTATAGTTATTGTCTTACTTCCTGGCGAAAATGGACAAAATACCTTTTAAATATTTGTATTTTATTATAACCTTGACTATGTTTACTCCACAGAAGCTCCTGAAGACTGGATTTCAGCAACCTTTATTTAATTACCATGGCTATTTAATCATTCCTTTTCTTCTTCATCAAAAGATAATCAGCAGTCAACTGATGAGTACTATCAGTATTCACCTCTTAATACAATGTTTTGCCTGTTTTTAAGACTTTACAACTTGATGGTAAATAATTAGTCAAACTCTAGTATGCATAGATGGCCACGTTTCTAAAAATCTTTTGTTCTGAAATTGTGTCTAAAAATCATAACATATATTTTATTACTTACTTTATTACTGTAAGTTGGTGTTCGATCATGAAATGAAAAATTCAATAAATTACCCAGAAATTTCCATTGTTCCCATCACCTTTGAAGAATATGGTCTAAACAAAATAAAACAAAAAGCTTTACTCAGGGGCCAGCCCCGTGGCCGACTGGGTAAGTTCATGCACTCCGCTTCGGTGGCCCAGGGTTTCACGGGTTCGGATCCTGGGTGAGAACAGGGCACCACTCATCACACCACGCTGAGGCAGCATCCCACATAGCAGAACTAGAAGGATCCACAACTACCCACAACTAGAATATACAACTATGTATTGGGGGGCTTTGAGGAAAAGAAGGAAAAAAAGATTGGCAACAGATGTTAGCTCAGGGCCAACCTTTAAAAACAAAAACCTTTACTCAAAGATAGTTGCAATCATTTAGATAACTGCCTCTGTTGTAAACTTTCCACTTTTATTAATGGACAGTCCCAATATGAGCAATTTGTCATGAGCAGAAACTAAGTCCCTGCATGTTGAGTTCAGATAAATAGGAGGAGGGGGTCACCCATCTACTTTTAAATGAAAATCAGAATATTTTTGATTATTTGATTACAATATTGACTCTTGTTTTTATAGAATTTAACATTTCAGAAATCTTAGACACTATCATGTTTATGATCATTACTTACATGATAAAAAGCATTGCAATATGCACAAGTCTTGTCTAGTTAGTCTAATCTTGATCTGGAATGAACTACATTTCTTAGGCAGTGTCGTAATACAATAATATGACAGGAGTCATAAGCAAAGATTTGCGGTGGGGGGTACATACCTTTACCAACAGAAAATAGCAGTTTAAAGTTTGAGTTTGAGGTTTGAATTCCAGCCATGCCAGTTATCCCCTACACGATACTTATTAAGCCAGTTACCTCTGTGTGCTCTTGGTGCCTCAGCTTCCTGGTGTGTACAATGGCAAGAATATCAGCACCAGCCTCAGAGGTGTGTTGTGAAGATTAAAGGAGTTAAGGCATGGTTATTGCGGGGTCTGGTCCATATGAAGCATCAAACACGTAACAGTATTGTTGTTCTTGTTCCTAAACACACAATCATATTTGTGCACATACTGAACATTCCAAATGAGTTAGAGCCCTTGCATATTTCCCTAATCTTAGTCATTCCCACCTTAGTCCATCAATGGAACTATGTTAGTGTACTTCTAACTGGTTCTCCAGACTCCAGTCTTGGTCAGCTCTAGTCTATTTCACACTGGCACTTAAGGGTCCATGAGCCGGAGTCTCAGTTTCCTCCTCTCAAAAAATGGATTATAAATCTTGTCACTCACAAGATTGTTAGGAAGATGTATGGTTTGATTATGAAAGGATCTTAAAAATATAAAACTCTGCAAATATTACTTACCATTAGGAGGGATTCTGACCTTAGCTAGGAGTGACTCATTTATTCAACATAAATGTATCAATGCTTATTAGGTATGTGCAAAATAGTATTCAAAGTGCTAGTGGCAAAAGTATCAATGAAACACGGTCCCAAGCCTTGAAGGAGCACAAAATCAATGCAGTGGAAAGCCTTCAAAGTGTCTGTCCATTGCAGGAACTGGCTTTGTCTGCCCTGAGAGCTGCTCTCATTCACAGGGTGGGCCTGTACAGACAGACACAGATGATATGACTCCATTCTCCTCGACACTGTGGATTGGACAGGGATAGACAAGCAAACAAGATCAAACCACCAGATGTAATTCTCAAAAGACTTTGACACAGAGATTCAGAGACAGCCAGTTAGTCTCTGTAGGTGATTAGAATTGCAACTCACATAAATTTTGAGTTGCCATGTGTCTCAGTGGGGACAGGGAAGCAGAGAAGCTGGTCTGTAGAATAAGAAGAATGAATCTGATGAGGAAAAAGATGTCTGGATTTCCGATGACTTTTTATTACTTCAAGTCCCTGCCTGAGCTTGAGTGCATTTCCAACTCCTGGGGTCCCTGAATCCCTTCTCTCTCCACCCCAGTAGACTTAAAATTGTACCTTTTCTCTTGACACTACCCCCTGTGGTTTCCTTTACTTCCAACCAGAAGAACATTTTAAAAATACAATATTCATATATTTAATACCAGTATAAGACAATGACTACTATAATAAAGGCACTTAGAACAAGCTTTGAAAGCTGAGAGGTGACTGCAAATAACTGACTTTGAGATTGCTTTACAGACGAGATGACATTTGGGTTTGTATCTATTTCTGTATCTTCTAGATTATCTGGTCTTCCTGACAAAAGAGGCTTTCTTCAGCACTATGTTCTGCTTATGTTCCATCCTAGTGAGAAAAATTAGTTCCAAGCCCAGTCCTAGCATGCCTTGTCACACTCTATTCAATTGGACCATACCAGTTTGAACTCCAGCATGCAACAGTCTTTTTAAGCAGGGAATATATGTCACCAGTGCTGCATTTCAATTATTTGCCCAAGATCATACAATCTTTAAGAGGTTTTGAACACAAATATTATGCTTTTCCCACAGTTCTAAGGTGTGAAGAACCACTGTGAGGAAGTCACGTGGCAATGTGGACACAGATTGAGAAATTCTGAAGAGCCCTATTGCCTATGGGTTCAAATCTAAACTCCTTGGCATGGCATTCAAAACCGTCCACAATCTGGTTCCAATTGGTCATTCCTATCCATCTCCCCACATATTGCCATCTCAGACTTGGAACATCTAAACACACCACCTATTTTCATACTTCTCCTCATATTACTCTTACGAGCACAACCCATGTCTATCATCCATCAAGCCTTCTCCATCTACACATAGACAGATTACATCACCTCCTACTCTGCTTGACTTAGCACTTCGGTCATCCTTCTAAAATAGGAGCTAGCCAGAAATTCTCATTTCCTCACTAGGTTGTGTGTGTTTCCCAAATTAGTGTCTCTACAGAATCATAGTTAGACACATCTACCCAGAAACAGGTAAGAGCAGAGACAGGCTTAAAGAGAAAGAAAGTGGATATGATCTGCAGTGAGGGTAAAGATCATGCCAGCGGCAAAATATCTTTCCCACACAAGTGCCTCAGAGCCTGAAATCACACTATTAGGGATCTATTTCTTTGAGTCTAGTATTACTTGGTCTTCTATTAGTGTGAAAATGTTTAAGCAATCGAGGTGTAAATTAATTTGGGATACATTTCCTTTGTGACAAGAGGAACTAAGCTATGAAAGAAGCAGGTGCATAAGAAATGAGGTACAGAAAAGAGAGGAAAGGTCAGAGGAAGGGGACATCCAGATAGCAAAATATCAACTTGGCAGGCCTTAAGAATCATGCATTTAATTGATTAGAAAAGCAGCAAGTGACATCACTATCACCAATCTCAAAGGACTTCATTTCATTCTCTCTCAAAGAATTTGCTGCAACCGAAGGTTGAAATGTTATTTCAATTGATTTTTAATACATGACAACTTACATTTCCTTTTGCCATCCTGCTGTTGCAATTGAGAAGGCACTGGTTAAAGCATTACAAGATGAGAAAGTCCATTATACTCCTTTGGTAAAAAATGATTTGATAATATAGTAGAAGTCAATTCAGGTTTTGGTCAGTTGGCACAAGAGATGCTAAACACCCATAACTTAATTTCCATTGGTACAGACTGCCTAATTTTTTTTTTTATAGCAGCAACATGAAAAGTAATGAAGTTTAGGAGAGCAAGAGAAGGAAGTAGCTCAACCACATTTTTGCTTTGCCACTAAACCTGGAATGTGATATCAACCCCACTGTGTAACCTACATGTGGGTTTCCTCATCTGTAAAATTAGGGTAATAATACTGCTCTCCCTCAGATAGGAGAAATGGAGAAATAACTATTTCGTGCATTGAAAATAGAAATTGAGGGGCTGGCTCCGTGGCTGAGTGGTTCCGCACACTCTGCTTTCACAGCCAGGGTCTGTGGGTTCGGATACCTGGTGAAGACCTACTCCACTCATCAGCCATCCTGTGGAGGTGTCCCACATGCAAAATAGAGGAAGACTGGCACAGATGTGAGCTCAGGGTGAGTCTTCCTCACCAAAAAGAAAGAAAGAAAGAAAGGAAAGAAAGGAAGAAAGATAGAAAGAGAGAGAGAGAGGGAGGGAGGAAGGAAGGAAGAGAGAAAGAAAAATTGACCAATTTTATGATAAACAAGGTAAATAAAATACATCCTTGGTCACAAAATGGTCTCATGATGAAAATTATTTTCTGAACAAATACGTGTAATCATCTTTAATTTCCTAAACATTGAAGGAGGCATATCAAAAACAGTTTTAAAAGCAAACACACCTTACAATCTCAGATGTAAAATAAAGGTTTGTTTCCAGTCAACCCTTTCGCTTAGAATCTATGCTGCAGTCTATGGTTGTAACAGTTACAATGAATAGCCTACTGGCAGTAATGTTTTAATGAATGTAAAAATCTGGTCTCATTACAGCAACAGCAACAATAGTAATAACATCAGGAAATAAAACAAGCACTTTCCTTGCATGATCTCAATTAATTCACACGGTTAATTTTACAGGTGAGGAAACTGGGACTCAGAGAGTTTAAATGACTTGGTTACCGTCACACAGCCAGTAGAATGGAAATCTCAAAGTTCTGGTATGTGCAGCTTCACCACATTGCTTCTGGCATTGGTGGGCTTTCGTTTAGATCTAGGGTTATTAAGGAACACATATCCTGCTACAGTCTGAATGTTTGTGTCCCCCAAAAGTCGTACGTTAAAATCCTAAGGCCTGATGTGATGGGATTAGTAGATGGAGCCTTTGGGAGACGCTTAAGCCATGAAGGTGGAGCCCTCACCAATGGGATTAGTTCCCTGTAAAAGAGAGAGATCCAGAGAGAGCCCTAGCCCCTTCCACCATGTGAGGACGCAGCAAGGCACCAGCTACAAACCGGACAGAAGGCCTTCACGACAACAGAATCATGCTGGTGCATTGATCTTGGACTTCCCAGCCTCCAGAATTGTAAGAAACAAATTTCTGTTGTTTATAACCTGCTTAGTTTGTGTATTCTGTTATAGCAGGCTGAATGGACTAAGGTACCTCCCAACTAGACTTCTGGGAGCAAGTTCTAAGAAGCAGGGACCTGGGACATCACATCACACCCGCGTCAGCCTGCATTGCACACCCGTGTTTTGCTGTGTTCAATTCCTGACCTGCCCAGTGACTCACATTACGAGCATTGTAGCTCTTGGTTTTCAGGCACTATTCTTTTAGTATCTATTTCAGGCCTTTGTATTGTAAAAGGACACCGTCTGCTGGCTGTGTGCAAATGGGACTTAGGCAAAATTACAGGTATAAATTTCAAACAGAATTCCATGTGAAATACACTTTAAAGTGAAAATATGCACATATTAACCATCTGTACAGAATTACAGCCTCCTTCTCTTTCACTATGTTGGGTATTATAATTGACCAGCTATACTGCAATGGTGTTTAAATACTGTAACATTCTAAAAACAATTCCCTTTTCCTGTTAGGTCCCTCTAATTTTTTGTTTCTGCCAGTACACCCTATGTCAGTTAACAACTATACTCTACATAATTCTAAAATATTGAACTGTATGCTAAATAAGTAAAATATTTTAAGATAATGTCCTGAGGGAATAGTATTTCACATTATAACTCAATATGCCCTAAGGTAATTATTCAGATATCAATATGCAAAAGAGCAGTATGTTGTAGTACCCTATATTTCTTTTTATTTTGCTTCTTTGTAGCAAGCAATAAATTTCAAGGTGCGAAAAAAAAATTAAAGGAAAAGTTTGCAGTTGATTTTTCTCAACAAGATTGTTTTCCTAGGGAGAGAGAAATTTCACTTGGTCCTTTTCTAATTATTCATGTAAATTAAATTCTACAAGTGAAGAAAAATTCATAAAAGTCATACTTACTCATCTGAGAGGGAGATATGGCATATGAATGGGGCCCATAACCTCAGAAGGTGAAATGTAGAAAATATCACAAGCAACTCCCACATTAAGTGAAGTGAACCAAAAAGAGGGAGATTCTTCGTGTGAAGGAGACTTCAAGGAGATCCTCCCTAATCGCCTCTTAATAGTCTCAAATCTCTGACACAGGAAACAGATCAAGAATTCAGAGAACATGGAATTATTAATCACTTATATTTGAAACCAAATGCAAGCACTACTAGACACATTTTAAATTTTAAAAACCTTTTAAATATAACATTTTAAAAAGCACAGAATGTAATTTACATTTTTAAGACATTAGTACGTAGCACATCCAAGGAAAAGTTAATTGTACATTCTTTGTATCTTTCTGAAACCCACACGCTTTTTTCCTCCTAAATCTATTATATGTTAGGATGAAATTTGATAACAAACAACTACAGACTTGTATGCTAACGTTCAATAGTCACACTGAACTCAAATCATTCAGCAAATATTTATGGAATGCCTCTCGCGTGCAAGGCATTGTGCTAAATTACACAATAGCACTTCTCAGTTCAGACAGAAACAGGTTAATCAATCTTTTCACAAAAGACTTAATCATTAAATGGAAAGTATGTCCACCCACCATGGGAATGTCTTAGTTTGAATCTCCTCAGGATAAAGTTTAAAACTATGAAGGAAGCATAAACTAGACCTGGTGACTAGTTGAATATAGAGGATGAAGATGGAGAAAACAAAGATAGAGCAAAGATAAAAACTGAGACAGTGACAGAAATTAGGAGAGAGTTGGTGAGACCAGGATGACAATCTAAGTAGTATATATGTTGAGCTGGAAGTAAGTCAGATACCCAGGACAGAGGGATTAGAGGCAGCTAATTGTATTTGACCAGCACTTCATAGCCCTAAAATATTGTCTTAAAATATACAGTAAGAAAGAAAGTACCAATCTGACCCTGAGTTTGCGTCACTCACAGCTAGTAAAGGTTAAAAAGGAAAGACACAGGCAAATGAGGACAAAAGGTAATTGCTGAGGAGGTTATGGAAACCTGTAGGGTCAAAGCACTGAGAGATAATACTGAGTGAAGGAAAAAGTCGTGATGCACAAATGAATAGCAATAGATATCAAGAAAGCTAGCAGCTAAGAGATGCCCACTGAATCTAACTAGGACAGCGCTAGTGGCTTTAAGAACAGATCACCCAAGAAGATACACAAATATCCAATAAGCACGTGAAAAGCATATCAAAATATACAAAATGCAAATCAAAACCATAATGAGGACATCAGCAACATGGTGGAGTGAGCTGTTCCCTTTATGTCTACCCCTTGAAACTACAACTAAATGGACAGTCATTGATCAACAGAGGATACCTGCACAATACAACAGGATGCCTGAGAGACCTGTGCAGCTATACATCTGAAGGTGAATGGACTACCGTCAGGGAGGTGGCAGAGATAGGTTAGCACTTCCCTGCCTTCCAGCAGCCCTGTGCACATGCATGACTGCTCTTCCAGATGGAGAACCCATAGCACCACTGCGGCCCCAAGGGTGGGAGCACAGCTTGGCACAACTGCAGGAACAGGTGATGGCAACCCTGAACCCCTGCGTGATGGCTCTCCTGTCCAGTGAGAGAGCCCACAGCACTGCTGAGGTCCCCAGGGAGCGGCCCAGGCTCAAATCCAGTGCTGAGATCCTGCCCACCAAGCAAAACGGCTGGTGCAACCTGGGAAGAGACAGTGGAGGATCTGCGCATCCAGGCAGATGAGTTCCCAGCTACCACAAATGCCCATAGCACTGCTGCAGCCCCAAAGTGGGGTGTACATCTCAGTGGGACTGTGGGAGCAGGTGGCAGCAGCCCTGAGCCACCATGTGTTCACTTTCCCCTTCAGTGGGAGAGCCCACAGGGCCATTGAGGTCCCAAGGAGTGGCCCAGGCTCAGACAGGCACAGTTGACAGGGATAATGGTGGCAGGCTAAGAATACACAGGTCCTGCCCCCACCATACTGGCGGCAGGTGGAATTTGCAACCAGATACTGTCAGTATGCAAAGGCACAAATCCACATGATCAAATAATATGAAGAGATATATTAATACTCCAGATCAGAAGGAAAAAGGCAAACACCCAGAAATCAATCCTGAAGACACAGAAATTTACAATCCAATGACAGAGAATTCAAAATAGCTATCATAAAAAACCCAACGAGTTATAAAAGAAATCAGAAAGTCAGTTCAATAAAATCAGGAATAAAATTAATGAACAGAGGGAATTCTTCACAAAAGAGATTGAAACTATAAAGAAAAACCAATTAGAAATGTTGGAGACAAAAACATGAGATAAAGAAAAATAACAGAGCTGATATTATGGAGGACAAAATTAGCTATTTAGAGTATAGAAATATAGAAATGCTTCAGATGGAGGAAGAGAGAGAACTAAGACTAAAAAGAAAAGAAGACTTCCTCCTAGAAATATCCAACTCATTTAGGAAATGCAACATAAGGATTATAGGTATTCCAGAGGAAGAAGAGAGGGAAAAAGGAACAGAGAGATTGTTCAAAGAAATAACAGCTGACAACTTCCCAAACCTGAGGAAAGAGCTGGAATTACAAGTAAAAGAAGCTAATAGAACTCCTAATTACATTAATGTAAAAAGACCTTCTCAAAGGCATATATTAGTAAAACCAAAAAAAGTCAACGACAAAGAAAAAATATTAAGGACAACAAAGCAGAAGAAAATAACCCACAAAGGAAGCCCTATCAGGTTTTCAGTGGATTTTCCAGCAGAAATCTTACAGTCTAGGAGAGAATGGAATGATATATTCAAAATTCTGAAAGACAAAAACCCTCAGCCAAGAATACTCTATCCAGCAAAAATATCCTTCTGATATGATGGAGAAATAAAAATTTTCCCAGATAAACAAAAGCTAAGGGAGTTCATTGCCACAAGATTCCCACCTATAAGAAATTATCAAGAAGGCCTTCATACCTGAAAAAAAAAAGGGTTTAAAAAGCCTTGAGCAAAGAGATAAATAGGCAGACAAAATCAGAAAATTGCAACTCTCTATCAGAACAGATTAGCAAACACTGAATTATAACATTAATGATAAAGGTAAGGAAAACATCAAGAATAAATACATCACTTCATTTTAACCACAAACTCACAACACAAAATGGAATAAGTTGTGACAACAATAACTTAGATGGGGAAGAGGAAAGGGATGGAACCTGCTTAGACTAAGAAAAGGAGGCTATCAGAAAATGGACTGTCTCATCTACTAGATCTTTTATACAAACCTCATGATAACCACTAAACAGAAAATCAGAACAGAGACACAGATGATAAATAAAAAGAAAACCATCAAGGAGAGCCACCAAACTGAATTGGCAGTCCGAAATACACAGGACAGGAAACAAGGGAAATAGAGAACAACCAGAAAGCAAGTGACAAAACGGCAGCATTAAACCCTCATATATCAATAACCACTCTAAATGTAAATGGATTGAATTCTCCACTTTCTCCAATCAAAAGACAGAGAGTAGCTGGATGGATTAAAAAACAAGACTCAACAATATGCTGCCTCCAGGAAACATGTCTCAGCTCTAAAGACAGACACAGTCTCAGAATGAAGAGATAGAAGATGATACTCCAAGCTAATGACAAACAAAACAAAGCAGATGTTGCCATGCTCATATCAGACAAAGTAGAGTTCAAGATAAAAAAGGCAATGAGAGACAAAGAGAGGCAGAATATAATGATAAAAGAGAGACTCCACCAAGAGAACATAACACTTATAAATATATATGCACCTAACACAGAAGCACCAAAGTACATAAAGCAACAATTAATTGACCTAAAAGGAGATATTAACAGCAACAAAATAACAGTAGGGGACCTTAACACCCCACTTACATCAATGGATAGATCATCCAGACAGAAAGTCCACAAGGAAATAGTGAAATTAAACAAAAAAACTAGACCAGATGGACTTAATAGAGACATATAGAACACTCCATCCAAAATCACATTTTTCTCAAGTGCACAAGGAACAGTCTCAAAGATAGATCATATGTTGGGAAACAAGGCAAGCCTCAATAAATTTAAGAAGACTGACATCATATCAAGCATCTTTTATGACCATAATGCTATGAAACTAGAGATCAACTACAAGAAAAAAGCTGGGAAAGCGACATGTAGAGACTAAACAACAAGATACTGAACAACCAATGGATCATTGAAGAAATTAAAGGAGAAATCAAAAAATATCTAGAGACAAGTGAAAATGAAAACACACCATACCAACTCATATGGGATGCAACAAAATTGGTTCTACAATACAGGCCTACCCTAACAAACAAGAAAAATCTCAAATAAGCAATCTCAAACTATACCTAATAGAACTAGTAAAAGAAGAACAAACAAAGCCCAAAGTCAGCAGAAGGTGGAAAATAATAAAAAATTAAAGCAGAAATAAATGAAATTGAAGGCAAAAACACAATAGAAAGGATCGATGAAACAGGGAGCTGGTTCTTTGAAAAGATTAAAAAAATCTACAAACTCTTAGCCAGATTCACTAAGAAAAAAAGAGAGAGATCTCAAATAAATAAAATTAGAAATGAATGAGGAGAAATTACAATAGACACCACAAACATAAAAAGGATTATAAGAGAATACTGTGAAAAACTATGCCAACAAATTGGACAATCTAGAAGAAATGAACAAATTCTTAGACGCATACAACCTCCCAAAACTGAACCAAGAAGAAGTAGAGAATCTGAATAGAGCAATCACAAGTAAAGAGATTGAAAGAGTAATCAAACACCTCCCCAAAAATGAAATCCAGGACCAGATGGCTTCTCTGGAGAATTCTACCAAACATTCAAAGACGATTTAGTACCTATCCTTCTCAAGCTATTCCAAAAAAATTGAAGAAGATGGAACACTTCCTAACACATTTTACTAGGCCAATATCACCCTTGTCCCAAAGCCAGACAGGGACAACACCAAGCAGGAAAATTATAGGCCAATATGGCTGATGAACATAAATGCAAAAGTCCTTAACAAAATATTGACAAACCAAATACAGCAATACATTAAAAGGATCATACACCATGATCAAGTGGGTTTCATACCAGGGACACAGGGATGGTTCAACATCCACAAATCAATCAATGTGATATGCCACATTAACAAAATGATGAATAAAAACTACAGGATCATCTCAATAGGGGCAGAGGAAGCATTTGACAAGATCCAACACCCACTTATGATAAAAACTCTCAATAAAATGGGTATAGAAGGAAAGTACCTGAACATACTAAAGGCCATATATGATAAACCTACAACCACATCATACCCATTGGGAAAAAGCTGAAAGTCATCCCTCCAAGAATAGGAACAAGACAAGGATGTCCACTCTCGCCACTCTTATTCAACACAGAACTGGAGTTTTTGGCCAGAGCAATTAGGCAAGAGAAAGGAATAAAAGGTATCTAAACTGGCAAGGAAGAAGTGAAACTCTTGCTGTTTGCAGATGACATGATTTTATATATAGAAAACCCTAATGAGATTGGATTCCATCAGAAAACTATTAGAAATAGTCAACAACTGCAGCAAAGTTGCAGGGTACAAAATCAACTTACAAAAATCAGTTGCGTTTCTATACTCTAATAATGAGCTAACAGAAAGACAGCTCAAGTATACAATCCCATTTATAATCACAACATAAAGAGTAAAATATCTAGGAATAAATTTAACCAAGGAGGTGAAAGACCAATACAATGAAAACTATAAGACATTTTTGAAAGAAATAAATGATGCCGTGAAGAGACAGAAAGACATTCCAGGGACATGGATTAGACGAATAAACATAGTTAAAATTTCCATACTACCTAAAGCAATCTACAGAGTCAACACAATCCCAATCAGAATTCCAATGACTTTTTTCACGAAATAGAACAAAGAAGCTTAAAATTCAAATAGGGCAACAAAAGAAGCCAAATAGCAAAAGCAATCCTGAGGAAAAAAAACAAAGCTGGAGGCATCACAATCCCTGACTTCAAAATATACTACAAAACTATAGTAATCAAAACAGCATGGCACTGGTACAAAAACAGACACAAGACCAATGGAACAGGATTTAATCCCAGAAACAAAACCACACATCTTCAGACAGCTATCTTCAACAAAGGAGCTAAGAACACACAATGGAGAAAGGAAAGTTTTCAGTAAATAGTGTTGGGGAAACTGGACAGCCACATGCAAAAGAATGAAAGTAGACCATAATCTTTTGCCATAGACAAAAATTAACTCAAAATGGGTTAAAGATTTGAAGGTAAGATGTGAAACCATGAAACTCCTAGAAGAAAATATAGGCAGCACACTCTTTGATATCAGTCTTAGAAGCATATTTTCAAATACCATGTGTACTCAGGCAAGGGAAACAAAAGAAAAAATAAACAAATAGGACTTCATCAGACTAAAGAGCTTCCGACAGGCACAGGAAACCAGGAACAAAACAAAAAGACAACACACCAACTGGGAGAGAATATTTGCAAATCATATATCCTACAAGGGGCTAATCTCCGAAATATATAGAGAACTCATACAATTCAGCAACAACAGAAAACACCCATTCAAAAAATGAGCAGAGGATATGAAGAGACATTTTTCTAAAGAAGATATACAGATGGCCAACAGACACATGAAAAGGTGTTCAACATCACTAATCATCAGAAAAATGCAAATCAAAATTACAATGAGACATCATCTTACACCTATTAGAATGGCTATAATCACCAAGATAAAAAACAATAAATGTTGGAGAGGATGTGGAGAAAAGGGCACCCTCATACACTGCTGGTAGGAATGCAAACTGGTGCAGCCACTGTGGAAAACAGTACGGAGATTCGTCAAAAAATTAAAAATAGAAATACTATCCAATCCAGCTATCCCACTACTGGATATTTATCCAAAGTACTTGAAATCAACAATTCAAAGAGGCTTATGCACTGCTATGTTCACTGCAGCATTATTCACAATAGCCAAGATGTGGAAGCAACTCAAGTGTCCATCGACTGATGAGTGGATAAAGAAGATGTGGTACATATATACAATGGAATGCTACTCAGCCATAAAAAAAAGACAAAATCGTTCCATTTGCAGCAACATGGATGGAACTTGAGGGTATTCTGTTAAGCGAAATAAGCCAGACAGAGAAACACAAACACCATATGAGATTTCACTCATATGTGAAACATAAACTATCACATGGACAAAGAGAACAGATTAGAGGGGAAGAAGGTTGGGGGTGTGGGCATAAGAGGGAAAGGGGCACATATATATGGTGACTGACAAATAATAATGTACAACTGAAATTTTACAATGTTATGAACTATTATGACATAAACAAAAAGAAAACCATACTGAGATACCACTTTACACCCATTAGGATGGGTATTATCTAAATAAATAGATAAGCAGCAAGTATCAGAGAGGAGTATGTGGAGAAACTGGAAGCCTCATGCATTGCTAACAGGAATGTATAATGGTGCACCCTCTGTGGAAAAGAATTTCGCAGCTGGAAGTTCCTCAAAAAGTTAAACATACAGTTACAATATGATTCAGCAATTCCACTACCAAGTATACCCAAAGAATTGAAAGCAGCAATTTGAACAAGTATTTGTACACCAATATTCACAGCAACATTATTCACAATAGTCTAAAGGTAGAATATCCATCTACAGATGAATTCATAAACAAAATGTTGTACGTACATATAAGAGGATATTATTCAGCCTCAGTAAGGAATAAAACTCTGACACATGCTACAACACGGATGAACACTGAGGACATTATGCTACATGAAATAAGCCAGACACAAAAGGACAAATACTATTGTACAATTCCACTTACGACAAGTACCTAGAATAGGCAAATTCATAGACACAGAAAGTAGAATAGAAGTTGCCAGGGGTTGGAGGGATGGGAGGGACGCAGAATAGGGAGTTAGTATTAAACGGGTACAGAGTTCTGTTTGAGATGATGAAGAAGTTCTGGAGATAGATCGTTTTGATGGTTGCAAAACATAGTGAATATGTACGCTAATGCCATTAAGTACATTGAATTGTACACTTTGAGAAGATTAAAATGGTAAATTTTATGTTATACATATTTCACCAACATTGAAGAAGTGGGCAAGAGAATAGATCAGCAGGACTATGAGAGAAGAAACCAGACTACGTGGATTATGGAGGGAGTGACTGGAGATGAAATGGGGCTTACACATGACCTTCACTTAAGAGGGGGGTATACCCCCCAAACCTGATGGGCAAAGTACAAACCTCCCCAAACAGAGTAAACCACAGATAGTATTCGTTGTAAAAGGGGGAGCGAGTCTATCAACTGAGTCACTCCATTTCAACCCTTTCGGTGCCTGGACTCTGCCAGGACCTGGAGACACAGACTTAATAACTTGTGGTCTCTGCATTTAAAGGTTCACTGTCTGTTTGAGAATCCTGAACCTGGGACTGAGTTGACTTATTCACCGACTCAATTAGCATTTAATGAGCACCTACTGTACACCAAGACCAGAGTTAGTCACTAGATTTGCTGGAGGTTACATATAGAGCAGGTAGCTATCAACAAGGCGAGACTTCTGGAAGACACTAAGACCCCCATCTCCTTACCCAACTCTCCCCAAAAGATACTCAACACAGCTCCAAGGCCATTAAGCCTTTTTCCCACACTCATAATCAAAATTCAAAGATCACGTTTGACTCAGAGAAGCAGTACACTCATTCAAATCCCCCCTGAATTACAAAAGTCAGATATTGGGCTTCCTGAAAAAAAAGTTCATGAAGCTTCTACTGTACACTTTTACCTAAGGCTGGTAAAATGATTCAACAATGTGTAAAGAATCCAGAACCTTAATTGCTGTGAAATTAACTGTGCTAAATACTTTCTACATAATACCTCCTTTGATCCCTACAACAATCCTATAAGGTAGATTATGTCAAATTTTCTAAATATCAAATTCAACCCAGTAATAAATAACAACAGATACTAAAACATGTCTGTTTTTCTTTGAAGAGGCTTCAGCAACTTCAGGGATCAGAAGGGAACCATAATCTCAGCTCTATAGTTTTAATCGGCCAACAGTTCCTTTTGTAGTCTACCGTCTATTCATTTTCAAAAATCAATTTATTTTTTTAAAAAACAGAAAACCTTTTTTAGGTAAAAATGTGAGAGAATTATACCTTCTTATATTTTTTCTCTTTGCACCTCATGTTTATATTGTTCCTTATCATGCTAGTGGTAGATACTACCTATTAAAATTCCTTTTGTCTTTGTCTAACTTTTTTCTGAACAATTATTATTTATTTACTCACAGAGCTATCATTTCTTGAGCATCTCTTACATGCTAAGCACTGTACTTGACTGCTTGGTAAGAAGGAATTGGGGCAGAGGGAGGAGAGAGAAACAGATGGAAAGAAAAAGAAAAGAAAAAGGCCCCATCTTTTTTTCCCCCTCAAAGAACACCCAGGCTAGTAGGAGAGAGAGATGTATAAATCTATTTATAATACAATATGAGATGACCTGTGATACAGACATGTAAGGGACTGTGGGAGCCCAGAGAAAAAAACTAATCATCTCTATGAATGAGGCATTGTGCTAGATATTGGGGGCTTCCAGGATATAAAAGGATATGTCCCTGTCTTACAAAAGATTATAATTCTGTAATAAAATTAAATATATACAAAAATGACTATACACCAAGGTGGTAGTTATAAGTGCTGTTAGAGCGATACAAAAATATAAGTTCCTAAGATTGCTCGCACATCTGGCTAAGAGAGAGAATAGTACTGTCCTTTATGGAATATTTTCCAAGAATCTTTCCATTTCCAAGGAATATCACCTTGAGGAAGTCTTCATAGACATAATTTTCAAATTTGCGGGTTGAGAATCGTAGCAGACAGATTCTATTATGACCCCCAATTGTCCCCACCTCCTGATAGTCACACTCTTGCATGACTCTCTTCCCATTGAGTGTGGGCATAGTGTAAGGAAGAGAAGACTATGAATAGTGTGTGTCTATATACACAGAGAGACGTATGTGTATATATATATATATTATGCATACATACACATATGGGGAAGAAACAGATTTCTAGGAAGATGTAAGATTGAGATAGCTTTATTGGACATTGTGGTTGACTCATCAACACTCTTTCTATCCCAGATGATTAGTCTAGACCACCCAGACTAATGAATGCCTCCTGGAAACCGATATTAGTCCAGGGGGTACACATTTCCCATCCTGGCCCAATCATATTGAAAGGAAGAATTTGTATTCCAGAATAGGGTGAGGTTTTCCAGATATGCCCAGAGCAACATGTAGCAAAAATTACCATTAGCAGCTGTTTTGCAACCATAAGTAAAGCCAACTCAAGCAAGAGGGAGAAGATAAGAGTTCACAAAAAAAGCAAAGTCACGGCTCTGACGTGCTCTGTCAAGATTCCACCATCTTCTGGGCTTCTTATTATATAACATAATGTATTTTCTTGTTGTTTAAACCATTTTACTGAAGACAAATCTCTCTGACCAATACAATTGTGCAATTAAGAGAACTCAAGTATTGCAAGCAAGTCAAATACGAGAAAATAAAATAAGATTTCACCACTTGGGTAGATTGTATTCTGGTTCATAATTATTTACCCCACCCTCCATTATCTGAAAGAGAATTATATATTCCTGCCCCTGTGCATGTGACTTGCCCATGCCTCCTGTAACAGGAGTATACATCCTCCCTTGGATATGAGTGGACAGTGGAATGTGAACATATGGGACCCATGTTACAACTGAGCAGATACTTTGAGAGGTGTCACAAATTTCCATGAGTTTCCTTATCCTTCCCATCTGCCACATCCCAAATTGGGGCTGCCCTTTCACCTGGGTTGTGTAAGTACAGAGACACATAGGGAGAGCCCAAGAGATCTGAGACGAGAGATCCATAAGAGCAGTAGTCAACCCACAGCTAACAATATGTTATTTGAGTGAAAAATAAGTAGTTGTTGTTTTAACTGACTGATACTTTTGAGTTACTTGTTAGCACAGCAAGGCTGACTAGTACACCAATAGAAGACCCATGAAACTCTTCAAGAAAGTGATTTTTCCAGGTTGTTTATGCCAAAAGGCAAATTCCAAGGGATTAAGAAATGAAGGAAGGAGGGGCAGTTCCTCTTCCGCTTAGGATTTAGAAAGCCTCAGAATATGTCACTACCCTAACAATGAGAAAATCCAGGCTAATAGATAAAAGTCATAATTTTGGGGGGTCCATCAGAGAGTCACAGGGCAACCAAGTAAACTGAATTTCTAAGGTCAACAAGCCACTCCAGTGAGAGACTTAACACACAAACTGTTTCATATTTGGCAGAGCAAGGAAGGGATGGTGACCATAGCAGTAGGTAAGAAGTAGGTGGGAGAGAGCAGGAGAGGTGGAAGTACTGAGCTTATCCAATTAACAACAGCGAGAACAAAAGCAAGGCCTAAGATTAGGAAAGCAATTAAAGAGAGCACCTCACTGCTCTACCAAGTTCAGATTCCTGGTCTAAACAAATCACAGTCAAGGTTACTGAGAGAACTTGGAAAAGGTAGATCCAAGCTATTGACAGTGAACTTTGAATAGTCGGAGAGAAGGAAAAAGAGCACGCGCAAAGAACAGAGGCCGGGGGGAAGCAGGGATGAGTTAACTATTACCAAAAAGGAGAGGTAAATTCTGCAAATGCCAGGCCGAGACACTCGAGAACAAATCTAGGCAAGGATCCACAGCAAGTGACTCACGGGGTATTTGGCAGCCCCTAGAAGACAAGGAGAGACAATAAGATTCACCTCATCTCTTTCTTGAATAAGATGTATTAGTAGGTCCACAAAATCCATTGGCATGGTATATTTGAGCTTTAACAAGGTATGTGACAAAGTCCTTCACGATATTCATGAACACAAGATGGAGATATACAAACTAGAATAAGTAGAGAATAAGAACTTCAAGAAATTGACTATAAAAACTTGAGAGAAAGCGTGGTTTCTATTGTAAAGAGATTCCAGGTAAATTACTTTATGTGGGATGACACTACTCAATTAGGGTGAGAAATTAGTACAATCTAACTTTAATCTAACAATAACACTCTAATTTTAATCTGATAATAACCTAAGCTTATTAAAATAGCTTAACAATAATAGCAATGATTTACTTAGCACTTACTATATGCCAAGTATGGTGCTAGGCACTTTCCATAAATTAACTTTTTTGGTTTTTTCCCCGAGGAAGATTAGCCCTGAGCTAACATCTACCAATCCCCCTCTTTTTTCTGAGGAAGACTAGCCCTGAGCTAACATCCGTGCCCATCTTCCTCTACTTTATACGTGGGATGCCTACCACAGCATGGCTTGCCATGCGGTGCCATGTCCACACCTGGGATCCGAACCGGCAAACCTCAGGCCACCAAAGTGGAACATGCATACTTAACCACTGCGCCACCGGGCCGGCCCCCATGAGTTAACTTTTTGAGTCTTTGTCACAAATCTTTTTAGGTAGATATTATTTTCCCCCTTTACAAACAAGGAACCTGAGGCTCAGAGAGGTTAAGTAACTCAGCCAAAGTAAAACAGCTAGCAGGTGAAAGAATGGAGATCAGAAGTTGGGTCTGAGTCTAAGGGTTGTGCTGTTAAATACCATGCTGCACTTGGGATAATGCTGGGCATTTATTCAAAATAAGAGAGTAGCACTAGGCAATGTGGAAAAACCAGTGTAGACCTGATCTGAATAGGAAGAAGTCTGGAGAAGAAGGCAGTGATAGAAAGCCAGTTGTCTATTAGGCAGAAGGGATGATGGGTAAAGGGGCAAGCGAGCCAGAGACAGGTTGGAAGGACTTATTGGTTGTGGAGATGCAGAGGGAGCAGAGCAGCTTGAATTGTGGTTAATAAAGCAGACTAGAATGATGGTGGGGCTTCATTCTCTTCCAAGAAAGACACACACACTGCACCTGCAGCCACTGTTGTGCTCGGTCCAGGTGGCGCCTCCAGTATTGCTGGTGGGAAATACACTAGTTGATAGAGACTCCTAGAGTGCTGATATGATAGATATTTCTGTAGCCCTCTCCTTTAAATACTCCCAATAACTTTATTACCCTTAATGACTTCCTAATGAAGACATTTGGTCTTCCTCACAAATCTCAAATTTTCTTCATTGACCAAACAAGGCAAAACATCAACAAAGTTCAATATTTTTTAAATGTATACTTCATTACTCCTATTTCTTTCATCTATACCAATACCATATTTAAATGATGGCAATTTACCTACGTAAACTTTTAAACGGTAAAAGATGCTGTTGTTCTATGTTGTTGTCAAACATCCCAGTGAACTAAGCATTGTAATTGTTCTCAACTTAACGTATAGCAATATCTGCTATTTAAATAACAAATCTGGAACTTGGGGAAGCAATTAAAGTTTATGCAAGTAAATAAGAAAAGGTTCGAAAGCAATAGAATTTTTTAAGTTCCTATGGAAAATACACACAGATATTAATACAGCCAAATAATCCAAAGCTGGCACTATAAATGGAGAGCTAATATTACAATGCTTGTATCCAATATAATGTGTACGAACTTGACGAATTTGGGGTTCAAACAGCGCAGAGGAAATGCCGTTTTTATCTAAACCTATGAAAACAGTTGGTCACCTGCTGTGTCCGAGGAGAGTCGAAAGTTTTTGTCATTTATAAGCAGCCTCCTGCCTTCAGTATAAAATCATTGGCTTACACAGTGAATCATTATAAATCTCTCACAAGCTTTTAAACCAATCAGTCAAGCTTACAATGCAGTGATTTGGAGAATCATAGCTCTGAGGCTTTGGGGCCTCACTGTGCAAAGGTAATAAATGTAAGTGATTTTGTAACTTGTAGAAACATAGGTTAGTTCGCTCTTTACCTCCCAAGGAGCAACTGGGTTTGACTAAGAAGGTTTACTGTGATCCTAGGGAAAAAAAATCTATTATGTCATTTTCTTTCCTGAATCCTGGGAGAAAGAATAACATAAAAAGCAGTTAATCTGTTAAGCACACAAAACCTACTATATAGAAAACTGCCACTCGGAAGTCCTAGATTCCTTATGCAATTCATAACATGCCCAGCGAGAAAGGAGCCTTTCTAAAGCAAAGTTTTCTAAGTCGTGTCGTTTACCCAGTTTTACCAATTCTGGGCAAGAGAATCTTAATTACAAAAATCAGAAAATATTTATTAGGTATCATTGCCATTCTCAAAAAAAAAAACTTTTTGCAGTATTCATGAAATAAAATCTAAAATCTGAAAATAAATTCTATGCAGTTTGAATGGTTTTTTTTCCAGTGTGAGACAATTTCATCAAGACAGCAGAAGGATTTACTAAGGATGGTAACAACATTTCAAAATGAGATAAAATATACATATTATCACACAGTTAATTAAAGTTTAGTTATATCCAACAAAACTATAAATGTTGTAAAGTGAGGTTCTAATTGTACTTATAATTTCTCTTTACTAGAGACCTGGTAAAACCTCTTAACCGAAAATGGATAATAAAATATACCTGCTTTAGGTTTGATCTGGATTTGCCATCTTGCGTTGTTTCAGTTCTATTGATGGTCTTGGTGTCTGTGCTGTTTTTGTCCCCCTAGTGTCATCTGCAAGGTCATGTCGTCACAGTGTCAGAACATTTACTATTTAGTCTTTGTTTCCTTGCTCAATGTTCAGGTTTTAAATAGCAAATTCCTCAAATATGCTTTGCCAAATTCCTTCTACTCATCACCTTGTCTTTCTCGAGCCTGTCTGAGCCCGATCCGTGTCCCATCCATACTTTCTACATTCTCCATCTTAATGCAATGCTGAAGCAGAGAAGGTAGTTTTAATATCCTTCTAGCAGGATTCCTAATTAAAGAAAGTCCAAATTGCAAAAGGAAAAAAAAATGTCTGGATACCCCACAATGGGGAGAAATGCAGATAGCGTGAAACACCCTAATATAAAATGTCTTCCCACCACCCCACACCCCCTCCTCAGCCCCTCCTCCCTCTGTTTGAGGGATATTTCTATTTAGCCATTTTGTGCCCAATATTATGTAAGTGAAACTTAGAAATGCTAAAGGGTAAAAATTGTGTATTGCTTTATTTAAGCAATAATTTCTACTTTAACCACTAGAGGCCAACTTTCTCTTTTTACAAACATATCCTCTTATAATTTAGATTGCAAAATTAAACAGACTTAGAAATCGTATCATTCATGCACATCTATGAATCAAAGATAATTTTCACCCTTTAATTATTGAAGATTCTTTAGGCACCCCTGCTTTTACCCCTATTAATCTCCTTGTCTCTACTGCATTTTCTGCTCCATGCTACATGTTTAAATCTTTTAATATCCAGCTAACATATCACTTCCTTCACAAAATCATTCATCATTATTCCAGTTGTTATTTATAGATCTCTTCTCTTATTCAGAAATACTGTAATAAACCACACAATTAACACAGAAAAATATTGTTTATTTGCTAATTTTGTACATATGTTATTATTAACACCCCAATTAGACTGTATCTCTCTTATCTTTGTGTATTCACCACAATATTGCGACATCTATGAAAGTGATCAACAAATAAAGATGGGTTAGTTGATTGATGGATTAAAAACATCAAAAATGGATTGAACACAAAGAAGGAAGAGGAAATGCATTATGAAATGCTGATAAAAAAGTTGAAATATTTTAGGTAGATACACGAGTAGAATTATGATCCAAATTTATTTTTAAAATAAACTTTGCTGGAGCTGGTCCCATGGCCTAGTGGTTAAGTCCGGCACCCTACACTTTGGCAGATGGGGTTCAGTTCCTGGGTGCAGACCTACACCACTCATCGGTGGCCATACTGTGATGGTGACCCACATACAAAATAGAGGAAGATTGGCATGGATGTTAACTCAGGGCAAATCTTCCTCAGCAAATAAATAAATAAACAAATAAATTTTATTAGAATGCTAAAATGAGGGAGCTCGAAACTTGGAGAGGTACATTTACTACAAATAGAAATAAATCCTCTTTCCAGCAGGCACTGAACTATGAAATCCCATACCAAGAGGGGAAAAATAAAATGAAAACAAATGAGGTTCAGGAGGAGTTTGGCTAATTTAATTCATGCAAGAACTATAAATAGTTAATATTTACACAGTTCTTATCACGTGCCACACACTGGGTCAGGCAAACTGTTATTTCATTTGACGCTCATGAAAAGGTAGATCTATTATCAACCCCTATTGTACAGAAGAGGAAATCGACATACAAAAGAGGTTAAGGAATTAGTTCAAGGTAGCCCAAAATGTATTGAATTCTTAGTTTTACAAAGGCACTAGGCTGCAGACACAGAAAAATAAACGATGTTTATACTGGTTTGGAAGCTAAGATAAATGAAACAACCAGAGAATAAAAACTACATATGTGTATATCCCAAATTGTTGAGAGAAAAAAATTCAAGGAAGTTGTAAGAGTAGAAGATGATCACTCTGGGAGGAGAATTTTTGGAGAAGATAAGTGCCGAATTAGCTGCAAAGGGCCATTTAGGACAGTGTATGGATGAAATTTAATGATACACTTGTATGGATGCGGTGTGTGAAGATACACCCTTGTCTCCAAAAATTTTTCTGATTTGCTCTTAAAACTATATCAAAACTTAGCACGTTCAAGGCACAGAACTTAGCTTGGCATACAGTAAATCTTTATTTCTGCAGAAGAATCAGTATTACCTATATCAAAACAGGTTTTTTCCTTTGAAAATTTGTAATAATGCTTGCTTCAAAATGATTACTAATAGAAAACAACGGAAAATGAATAAAAAGAAACTGAAAATTGCTTCAAAAACAACTTAGATGCCAAGAAATTTAAGAATAAGTTAGAACATTTTGAATAGTTTTACTAGTTTGACCTCATTTCCCTTTTTTCCTCCAACATGAAATACAAAATATTGCATTGTATATTGGTTAAAAAGTATGTATTGGTGTATGAATAGTTGTGAATTTCATTATTTATTGGAACCTTTAAACTTTGAAAGATCTTTTTGTAAATTATTTATATAAAATATTGTGATAATAGTAAAATTAATAACATCAGGTACTGAAAAGTCTATCAACTTTGCTTTCCCAAATACATATCAAGAGAAAATGAGCTCACATAAGATCTTGTGAAAGGTTCTTGTTGAACATCAGCAAAAAAAAAACGCTGGCACTATGGTAAAATAATGGGATGAGCTCATAAGAGTTTACAGAATGCCTTTTCTTGGAAATCTTACCCTAAAATCACTTATTTATCTGTTTTTTTTAAATTGAATAATTACTTTTCTGAAAGTAGAAGGTTTGACCAAATGACTGTTCCAAGATCCGTCAGAAGCAATTCTAGTGTTGTCTTCCTTTTTCTTTTTATTTGTGCGCGCATGTGTGTACATAGACATGGACCAAATGAATCCCAGTATTTTTCAATGCTTATATTATGACTAAAAGTTATATATGTTCTAAATATCCCACTAAAGTTTTATTCCTATGAATTGAGCTTTAAATCTCTCGGTCAAGTTTCCAACCATGATTACGCACAATGATCCAATTACATAGTTTATGAGTTAATTTATTAATATTAATTATTGTTCATGTAAAGCTAAAAACTAGGATCTTGAAAAAACTAACTTTAAATGCAATATCACAAAGCCAATATTTCAATAGTAACATGCATCAGGTAATAAATAGCCCCCTTTGATCATTGTTTTTAAAGTCTCTTGAACCATGCTTTGATTAGTTCTATTTAATATTTAACATCTGGTTAGTCAATTTCAATCTGCAGGAAACACTGCTGGAAAAATTCTATGCTGACTAAATACATTTATAATACTACAAAGCTGACATGTAATTGATTTTAGTTCCCATAAAAGGATTATGTTAACTTTCCTTAATCTATATATTTGTATTTTGTGCAGTCTAGTGAATTCACACCAGAGATGCTAAATTTTTATTTCTTATCAATATTTTATGTAAAATTGATAGGATTATATTTTAGGCTAAGTACCACTTTCCAGTTTTTCCCTTGAAAAGAAAATAACATGCTAAAAAATATGACTGCACAGTTGTAGCACTAATATGATAGAGCCTGACTGGCTGGCTGCAGTACCTCTAGTCCATTAAAAGATATACAGTAGTAAAACATTTGCTATAAGCTATCAGGCCCCAGAGAGATTTTTCGACTAAAAAAAAGATACAGGGGCCAGCCTAGTGGTGTAGTGGTTAGGTTCACCACTCTGCTTTGGCAGCCCAAGGTTTGCAGCTTCAGATCCCAGGCACAGACCTACACACTGCTCATCAAACCATGCTGTCGTGGCATCCCACATACAAAACAGAGGAAGATTGGCACAGGTATTAGCTCAGGGCCAATCTTCCTCACCAAAAAAAAAAAATATATATATATATACATACAAAAGTTTTTATTTCCCACAGCTCTGAGTTTGGTGTTTTTTTTTTAAATATTGTCTAATTTAGGAAATTCCAGATTTTCTCATCTTTAAATAAAGTGTGGCAATGTTTGCAAAGTATTTTGATTATCACTCATTTAATACTATTTCATATTATTGTATATTAAGACATGTAAGTATGCCAAATTTATAATAACCATTTTCAAGTCAGTTGTGAACTTTATAAGACAGAAATTTTGGTTTTATCTTTATAACACTGTCACAACTGACAGAGAAGTTAATTTTTTTAGATACATAAAATTTACCTTTCCTATTTGGTTTCAAATACCCTATATGTTGAAATTGGTGATTTTTCTTTTAATTTCAGGATTCAGGCTCACCGTTGTGTGTGTTGGCAGGAGGGTATAATCACAAAGCAGTATAAAATTTATGAAGGCAATGTCCAAATTTCAACTCTTTCACTAATCTTCTCTACAGATCATCTACCATTATAATTGTGACAAGTTAGAAAGGCACTCCATTACAGAAAAAAGAAATATTTAAAGCAATACTAAAAGACTAATAAAACTTTTCTTTTAAAAGAAAAAGTCACCAAAGATTGTAATCTCTGGCAATAAATACTCTAAAGGAAATAAAGATCTTTCTGTAATGACAGCGGTTGGCTGTTCCAACTCTACCCAAGTTTTCCATAAGTCTGCAATAAACTGTGTCTTCTACAGGCTCTTAGATACTCATAGTGCTTGGACAAGAGCACATGCTTGAAAAATAAATACTAATAAGTAAATATTGTGCTTGATAAATAAGTCTTAATGGATAAAGTGTAATGAAAGTTTTATATATAACAAGTAATTCTTTTTTAAAATGCACATAGTAAGAGCTAAGATAAGAGGATTAACAGTACTGATTGTTAAATTCAACATTTGCTTTTTTCTAATATAATTATATTATGTTGCTAAAATAAAACTGGTTATGTTGCTGAGATAAGACTGATTTTTGTTGTAAGGACTTTGGCTTTTACTCTGAGTGAAATGGGAAGCATTGGAGAGTTTTGAGCCAGGTAATGACATAATCTGGTAAAGGTTTTTCACTGTGGCTCCTGTGTTGAGAATAGACTGCAGGAGGCAGAGGTGGAAGTAGAGAAACCAATTAGGGGGCTAATGCAATAATCTAGGTAAGACATGAGGGTGACATGGACCAGTGATGGAGTGAAGGAATTAAATAGTGGTTGGATTCTTCACACATATTTTGAAGGTACCACTAAAATATTTGCTCACAGAGAAGATGCGGTCCAAAGGAGAGAAAGGAGTTAAGGATGACTCCAAGGACTTTGAGCACATAAGAAGGCTGAGTTTGAGATGCTTGTTAGACATCAAGTAGAGACTGAGAAGGCAGTTGGACACATAGGTCTGGAGTTCAGAGCGCCACTAAGAACTGTGAAGATTATTGGACATGAAAGGTCTGTGAAGTCTCACTCTTCTGGCTTTTTTTTTTTTTTTTTTGCCTGGGGCAAAGGTCATTTAATACAGCCAGAAAGCTTACAATTGGTTAAAACTTGGAGGTTTGGAAGGATACTATATTCGCCTTAAACTATAATGACTTTGTCAATTCAAGTCATAGTTCAACTGTCACCTACTGTATTGGGGCGAGAGAGGAGAGCAAAAGAGAGCAGGCATTTTTATACAGTTATATTCTTTCTAACATCTTGTGGGATTCTCCGGAAGTGTATAAAATGGCAAATACATTTGTCGTAATTCCATTCCAATCTAACAATACTTATTGAGCATTTGTGATGGGATGGTTGCCAAGGGACTTACAAATTAAATAGAAATCCCATAAATTTTGCAAAAGTATAAAATATTATGGCTCTCAAGATACCTATGCTCTAAAGGGGAAATATACACAAAATAGGAGATATGCTTCAAAGGCAGTGGTTCTTAAACTTTAATGTGCATAAGAATCTCTGCACTCAACCCCAGGGATTCTTTTGGTAAATCTGGAAAGGGGCCTAGTATTTTATCAAAATTCCATGTTATTCTATTGAAGATAGTCTGCGGCTCTAAATGAAGATATTGTCTTTCAAACGCACTTGATGAAAATTATCTGTATTTATAATGTTGTATGTCTAAGCCACATATAAGGTGGGGTCAACCTGTCTCTTGAGATCTAGATTAGATTGGCTCCAATTCCAAAACACGGCCCTATCGAAGTCTGAAACCCTCTTAAAGATTTCTTTGTATTCTGGGGAAGTAACTTTTCAGACTTATGCTCAATTCTGCCTTTTAGACACCTGCTTCTATACACAGTTTCTTGTCTGCACAGTTTTACAAAGATGTGAACATTCCTCCGCTACCATCCTGTTCTATACACACACACACACACACACTCACACAGCATTAATAAATAGAAGAGATTTTACTACAGTTTTGAGAGGAAGAGTTGAGACAAAGAAGAGTAGACCCTGTAAAATAGTATTAACTTCGAGTTCAGCATGAGATATCACATGCCCCACTCTCATTCCCAAGTCAGAAATTTTACTGACTCTAAGCTTTGCTAGAATTATATGATGCAACGTATTTAAAGCAGAAATGAGTGATATCTAAAATTAGTGTTTTTGTGGAAACATTGAAATATCAGATCATTCTCCAGAATTATCTCTTATTAAGTTAATATAAACAGGAGCTACTGTGATTTCTCGGTCTTAAAAAATAAATGACACTTAGGACCTCTCTATCCCTGAGCCTCTATGATTCTATGGGTAGTTATTACTGTTTGCTTAGAACTTTTCTCTAAGGCTCCCTAAAACAATGTATTTACATATGATATCTGCTCAGCTCAAAACTTGCAGTAGTAAGCAGTTCACTTAAAATTTTGGGACCTAAGAGACTAAACAGGAAGTCAGAGGAGCCGTATGCTACGGAACTGCTAAATCAACAAAGGATAATTTCAGAAGCTTGTCAGAGAACTCCGTACATACAATACCCATTTCAGCTTAATTTACAGTACCCATGGCAAGGGAGAAAAGGTCTCCAGACTCCTCTCTTTGGTATAGATAATGCCTCACCCTGATTCAAAGAGCAATATAAAGTTATACTGTACGTAAAAATATAAACACATCAACTACATAATCAAATTCAGTTATACGTTAGTGATCTACACAATGTGCTGATGAGTTATTATTCATGAAGTGATTAGACAGATCAGAAGAAAGAGGGAATCATTGAAAAGGGCTCCACAGAGAAGTGGAGATTTGAAGAAGAGAAAGAGAAAGGATGGGCATATATTTTTAAAGAGAAATGGAGGAGTTAAGAGCGGAAGTTGATGACACATTGGTGAAGAATGACAGGGACATTTACCTGATTGAAGCCACATGCCTGCCCATGTGTTATTGACAATGAGGTTGGGCAGTTTGGATGGATGCAAGCAGCTATGAAGGATGTTAGAGGTTTAATTTCAAGCTGACGATTAGGAACTAGAAGATGGTCATTTAGGGGTTTGGGGGGATTCAATTCGAAATTAAGAAAGGAATAACCTAATTTAAAAAGAAAGGTAAATTGTGTTGTAAAGGCAGACTCTTGGAAGATGCAAATGCCTTCACAAGTTTGATGAATAAAAAATGAACACAAGAGTATTGCAGTTGTCCACAGAATAATAACAGCTAAAGTTTATTGAGAGCTTACTATGTGCAGGCACAGTTACAAGTAGCTGTACATGCATTAACTTTTTTCCCTCTACAACCTGTTTAGATAGGTATCATTATGACACCCATTTTACAGATCAGTAAATGGAGGCACAGGGTGGTTACATAATATGCCCAAGTTTGCATAGAGTATAAAGGAACTGGGATTTGAACCTGAGCACTCTGGCGCCTGAATCTGACCTCTTAACCACTGTAAAGGTGCCCAGGGATATAAAGAGAAAGAAAAGAGAGCTAATAAACACTATCAAGAAAAAGCTGTAAGGATTTAAGGATCAAAAGAGAGAAAAGAACTGAAGATAACTCCAAAGTTTCCAGTGCAAGAAACAGGACGTACTGATAGTGTGCTTGACAACTATCTAAGTTTTAAAAGTGTATTAGTGACACAGTAAGAGAAAGAAGTCATGATATATTCGCCAATCAATATGTGAACATCATTTCTTTTAATGTAAGGAATTTTCCATATTGAGAAAAAAATAGATTAGGAGGTGATTGTGCCTCTTGGTAGCTATATTTAAAGTATTGCAGCTATTTTTCATGTGAGATAATGCTCTGTATTTATGTAGCACCTTTCTTCTAAGGAGCTCAAAGCATTTTACCACAACGCATTACCTTATTCATCCTTATAACATCCCCTTTTAAGAAAGGAAGTGTCAAGTATAATGACCACAATTTTACAGATGGGAACACTAAGACAAATGGAGCTAGCGACTTGCCAAGATCACAGAAAACCCTGTAGCAAAACTAGGGGTAGAACTTGTGCTTTTTTAAATTCAAAACCTTTTCCAATCTCTTCTCAGTGATATGGCTCAAATTTGTCTTAACTTTTGGCATTACTTTATCTGTAAGTTAGCATGTTTAGAATCATGTTATAATCTAGTATTATTTGGGAAGTGTGCATCATGAATTTGGTAATTTCTCATTGAATAAATCTGTAAAATGGTAAAAATCAATGCTTTATTCTTTTAAAAAATCAAAACTCTCCTCCTCAATTAGGCTTTACTATGCCTTATTTTAACCCTAAAGAAGTTTTGATATGTGTAGAAACTTGAAAGTCCTGAGAAAATGCTGTCTTTTACTTGGAAAAATTTTAGTATATGTAAGCCCCAAATTATCAATAAATGATAAAGAAAAATAAGATAATGATGCACGCATGTGCACACGCACACACACACACACACACACACAGGTGGTGGTAATATAGCAAGAAATCAAGTGATCTCTTTAAGGAAATTAACTATTTCCTCCTGACAATAAGAGAACAAACAATAATACCTTTAAATCTTGGGAAATATTTTAAAACTCAAAAATTATGTGATTACTTCTATATTAACTAAGAGTTCCATCTCATTTTTATTTTACTTGATTACAAATACAATGCAAAATTAGCTGATAATCATATACTTAGGTCTTAAAAAAAGAGAGAGAAGACAAAACAAGAGCTGACAATTTTTTTAAAAAGAGCTAATAGAATATCTTCACTTTCAGAGTCCTTTAACAAAATCCGTATGTGCACTAGTGGGTGGTGAACACAGTATACGGTACAAGTTGCACCGTATTCACAAGCCAGTCTAAGATCAAATCAATCACGGGTTGACACAATTCAAGGCAGGTATGCATTTTACTCTTCCTCCTTAAGTTGCACAGACTCTGCTCTTAAAATGTATAAGGCCTTTTAGAAATTCTATCACAGGTTGGCAGGATAGTCTAGTTCGAAAAGGAACTAGAACAGCTTTTTCAATGATAATCGATGAAAAGAACCAAGATGATGAAAAACAAATGATGTACAATAATCTGCCAAAAAGTGTACCAAATCAGATTCATCATTATCCCCAAAGTCAAGGAATTATTTGGGAACTAAGTTGTATTTCATATTTATATCATTTTTCTATAACAGGTATAAGGCCTTATAGAGAAATGTCTAATATTTTTCTGTGCTGCAAGATTTCCATTAATAACTACTATTAACATACACGGACAATGGTCTACCATTTCCTAAAAAATTAAAATTCTGACTAATCAATGTGAGTTTTCTGAATGACTTGAATTATTATTACATGCTTTATGTTTTATAAAATGCCAAATCTAATAGTCTCAAAATTGGCCCTAACAAAAAAGTGGTTCTTTGAATCACACAAATGATACACTGTAAGTTCACTTACTTATTCAACAAATATTTCTCGAACACTTGCTATGTGTCGAGTATTGTTGAGAGCAACAGGAATAAAGCAATAAGTAGAAACAAAGCACTACTTTCCTGGTGCTCACACTCCAGAGTAAGACGAGAAAAAATAATTCACAATTAATTAAATTGTAATATGCAATATGTCTGGTGGTGATAATGGCTGCAAAGAAAAACAAACTGCTATGGAGTCAGAGTCTAGTAGAGGATGAAATGTATACTAGAACATTACGTCTTTGTGTTGCTTGAATTAAGTCAAATCTGGAAACCACCTAAGGAAACCTAAAACAAAAAAGTGTATTATACCTTGCCCTATCAGAAAAATCCAGTATAGTTAGAAAAACACATCTGTTTTGCCATGTTGTTAGTTCCTGGGATTTATTCCACATGAAGATGATGAGCATTCTGTCATTTCATTCATTCCATAAAAATTTATCGAGAACCTACTATATATAAGTCCATATGTTGAGGAGTGTGAGTGGTGAATTAGATCCAGATTTTGTCCTCAAAGATATGTACAGTCATGGGAAAATGAGACATGAGACACAAAAAATAATCTGAGCCATATAGGTGACATCAATGCCAGAACAAACGCAAAACGTTGAATAATTAATCACATATAAATCTTCAAGAGAAGCTTCATGGGAAAGGTGGCATTCGAGTGGAATTATGGAAGATGAGAAGGATTTAGGCAAAAAGAACAGCATAAGCAGAAGTGAGTGTGAGAAAGGCCATGTAGTCCCTGGGATATGAAGCACAGGAAGTAGCTGGAGACGGGGCTGAAAAAGTAAATTGAGGACAGATCTTGGAAGGACTTGAATGAATAGGTTTATACTTTATCCTGTAGGTAACTGTGATCCACTGAATATTTTTGAACCAATACAAGACACTACCAGGTTTGGGTTGGAAAGATGTCTCTGGCAGCAAGGTAGAGGAGGAATATAAAACGGAAAAGAATGAAGTTAGAAAGAGTGTTAGTTCTTAAGCTAGTCTTGTGGGAAATGGAAAGGCTCTAAACTAAGACAGCAGAAAGAGGAATTGAAAGGCTAGAATGGCTGAGACAGAATTTTTACTTCACAATCAATTGGTGGAGCATGGAGCAACAGAAAAGTCTTTTCACATATGCAAACAAATCTTCCAAATTAGAAGTAGGATACGTAAGCATCTCAAATTTTTTCTGGAATCAATTCAAATGTAAACACCTTGCTTACAAAGTAAATACAGCGCTCTACTTAGTAAAGTATATGTTGAGGTCATAGTGGGTACCCAACACTGCTAGGCTCTGTTTAGAATGAAAATAGAAAGCCTTAAGACAATTATTATCCCCCAAATAAAAGATACTACACTGTTGATGTCAGTATATAATAAAGAGTTTAATTACATAGTACAATCTAAAACTGTTACTGGGGCCCTAACAATTAATTTCAGCTCTTGAGTAATTGGTAGACACTATATTAACAAATCTTAGATTTAGTATCTTTGACTTTTTTGTTCATGGAAAAGGATAGAGAGTCAAATAATGTGATCAGTTTTTCCACTTGCCAGAACAACTACTCACAATCAAGAATCATTTCCTGTCTAGTTTCAGATCTTCAGAAAGAATAGGTACTTTTAACTTCCTATTAAAAAGAGTTTTCCAAAAACTAATGATTTTCAATGTCAAAGAGTTATTCTACTTAAATTACTCCTGGTTAACTTACTCTTTTATATTGTTTTAAATAATTCTACTCCCACCTTTCAAATATTTGTAGAATTTTATAATAACCCTGTAGTCATTACTTGCCTAGCTATATATTTGTCTACTTAAATCTTTTCTTATAAATTAATCCCTTCGTTCTCTTAATCATTGCAACTGCTTTCTCCTGGCCTAGCTCCAATTTTTCTTCAAATCATTTGTTCTGAGATACCTAAGTCTAACAGAATTCTAGGCTTAAATTTTATGTGGATATTTCCTTCTTTTTTATTTATCATACTACCTGTGTATGTGTGATTTGCTGAAAACCATTGCCCCATAGACACTTGGCTAGGCACAAATATACTTCATGACTGAAAGATAATCATAAGTTTCTCAAAGTCAATAAAGAAAAAATGTCCATTTTCATACATCACTTGTCTACTATTACAATATATCTAAAGTAGCCCACATCAGCATTAGTAAAGTAAGTTAGTTGAATTTGTTTTTGTTTTTTGTTTTTTTTGGCTTGACTTCAATTTTTATTTTAGCATCATATGTTGCTTGCTTTGTCTTGGTAAAAACTGAATAAATTAAATTGGAACATTTTATTTCCCAAAGCATGTATCACCTAGTGCAAATGCATGCATTCTCAAGACTATTTTGCATGTTTCTCCTTTTATATTATACTCTACCTAAATTAACATGTGGGCTAAGGAAATTTCATTAAGAAGTGATTATCTTAGTTTCAACAATAAAAGGAAACTGTGAAATATTATTTTAAAATTTGCATTCTATTTTTGTTATGCTGCTTATTGTGATTTTTTTAAATAGTATTTACCCAAATTTTAATAAAACCTGAATCTATTGATTCAGATGAGCACATAATTCTCAATAAATAGATAGAAAGCAATCTCATACTCTATCTCTGGATTTATACACATTAAAAATATGTGTTCCCTGTGCCAGGGAAACAATCGATCCTTCACCCATCTCCCAACCACGTCTCAGCAGCACAATTCATGAAATTATATTCTCCCTTTTGCATCTAAAATCATGTGATGGAGAGATTTTTCTTTCGCCTTTTCTTCTCTCCACTTCATAATCTCTTGAATCAATTTTTATCCATACTGAAAATAGTGTCTTCCTAATTAGAATCTGAGCTCCTTTCAGGCAAAAACCATATTTTAGTTTCCCTAGCACTTAGCAGAGTATTTGGTAAATACTAGTTGTTCAATAAACATTCACTGAGTTCGTGAAGCATGAATTAGTGAATAAATCATGATCACTTCTCCAGTGCTGGCAATCTATGCAAAGATGGAGACAGTATTTTCAGAAGGAATCTTAAAAAAAAAAAAAAAAAAAGAAAGTGGGCTTTTATTCAGAGAGTAAAATTATCACATTGTTTTCTTCCTTATTTTTCCTTTCCATTTTCTCTGAGTTCTAGGAATCGGATGTGTTCCAATGTATGTTTCTAAAATCGTTGGCCATTTGATAGTAGTAAATCTCAGATGTTAGAAAGCAACTGGTGAAATCTGAATAAATTCTGTAAACTGGAGAGCAGTGCTGTATTAACTGTTAATTTCCTTATTGCGTACTGTGATTATGTGAGATAATGTTCTTGTTTTTAGGAAATACATACTGAAGTATCTAGGGTAAAGAGACATTACGCCTACAACTTATTCTCAAATGGTTGAGAAAAAAGTCCATATATCGACAGAGAGATAGACAGAAACACAGAAACAGAGAAAGAAGAGAGAATGATTAAGCAAGCGCAGCAAACCATTAACATTTGGACAATCAGAGTGAAAGGTATATGAGAATTCTTTGTACTAATTTATGCAACTATTCTGTAAATCTGAAATTACTGTTATTTCAAAATAAAGAATTCTTTAAAATAATAGTGGTTAAAAAATGATTAAAGAATTTAGTGATACAAACAAACTTTAACGTTTGATGAAGTGAACAGTCTCCATTGGAAGAAATGCAAAACGGGGTGGAGGCAGGACACCTTTATAGGATAAAGAATACAGTACAAGGAAGAGAAAAATAGAAAATATCTGATTGGCTGGGGCCATGTAGTCACCCTTGTTTGGGGTCAGAAGGAACAAGGAAGTAAGTAGAGAGCTCGGAGTTGGGTTGGCGTCTGGGGATTAGCTGACTGCATATGCTGCATTTCTGGTCAAGTAGAGCATTTACCGGGACGCGAAAGTTATCTTAAGTTTCGGTTTGCTGACGTGGCACCCCAGGCAGGAGTGGCTCTCTCTTAGGTCTAGAAGTTTATTTCAACAGTAGTGTTTATTTGATTTGTAATTTATCATTTATGAAGTTTTTTCACATTCTACATTATCTCACTGAATCGTCCTTACAGCATTTTTTTTTCCTTTTTCTCTAAAAAAGGAAACTCAGAGAGTACCTACATAAAGCGTCATAACTGGGAGTCAAAGGCTCGCATGCAGCTTGAAGCAAAGAGTTATTTGTTCTACAGACCATTCTGCTTCTCTATAATTAAAAAATTACTCAAATCAATTGCCTTGAGGTGTTTTAAGAGTTTTGTGTCATTAAGGAACATTTTTGTAAACAATTGTTCAAATAAATAAATTTAGCGTGGTTTCTCCACATCCAAAAGCATCAGAGGTCTCATCAAAAGCCTGTTGATCTGGGGCTGGCCCAGCAGCGCAGCAGTTAAGTTCACACGTTCCACTTTGGCAGCCCGGGGTTCACCGGTTCGGATCCCAGGTACAGATGTATGCACTGCTTTTCAAGCCATGCTGTGACAGGCATCCCACATACAAAATAGAGGAAAATGGGCACAGATGTTAGGTCAGGGCCAATCTTCCTTAGCCAAAGAGGAGAACTGGCAGCGGACATTAGCTCAGGACTAATCTCCTCAAAAAAAAAAGCCTATGGATCCTACCACTGCTGTATTGGGCCCATCAGATCTCCCTTCACACTCATCCACAGTCCCCTCCTGAGCACTGTGTCATGGACTGGAATCACAAGTCTGTGATGATAGCAAATATACTCAGATTTTCCATGAAACCTGATCAAAAAGGAATTGGGCCAGGGAGGAGTGAAACATACTAAACTGAGGATATAGAACACTTCTGGTTTCTGAAGTGGCCCTGAACACATCTCATGGTACCTAAGTGCCTTGGACGATTGGGGCTGTCTCAAGGGTGATCTCTTCCAGGCCACTCCATATCCTTTAATTAACTATGAACTCAAGTGGCCAGAAAAAGTAACCACAACTCCACACATGTCTCTCTGGGATTCATTTACACACTGGAAGAATACATATGAATACTTTTACTCAGACTTATTGATTTCCATATGCCATGCTTTAGTTTCAAGAATTATTTTCATCTCTTTGATTCAAGACTCTTTCTTGAATGTTTTAACTACTTCCCAATCAACCCAAATATTCCTTCACTTTTTGCTCAAAACACACTGATTTCAATAATCTCAACTGTTTCAGGATTGTACACACTTTGAAGGCAGGATAAATAAGTGTGCTAAATGTGTAACCACAGGCCTTCCAGGACCAGTTCACCTGACCCCGTCTTATCAACAGAGTAATTAAGAGTGGTTTTTCAGGAACTGAGACCCCTTGTCCAGTTCAGGCCCGTTGAGACCACCAACCTCTCAACTGGGCCTGCGCAAATGCTGGATAAGTGACCTTTTTGATGTCAAGGAGCTAAAAACTCCACCCTTGGATCATGGTAATGCCATCATTTTATGAACATGTGTCCTATGAAGAGGCATGAAGCTTGACTACGCTTGTGCAGCTCATCAATTACCTTCCTTCTCCTTGCCTTCAATCATCTATCTCCACACTTCAGACAGCCCTGCCCTTCATCCCATAAATTGTGCCCCAAGTCCTGCATCAGAGAGACAGATCAGAGAGCATACGCCCCTGTCTCCTTGCAGATCAATCTCACAAAATAAAGCTACATTTCTTCTCCTAAAAGCTGATGCCATAATAATTGGCTGTTTTTATGTGCATCGGGTAAGAAACTCCATTTGTGAGGTAACAAATGAAGTAAATTTTATTACAAAGAAAATTATTTTTCCTCCATTTTGGGACTGCTCACCTAAATAGTTAAAGCTCTTTCCTTTTCTCTCTGGAAAGATTGACCCTGAACTGACAACAAAACCCTAGGTGGGATATTTAAATCTTAAGTGAGTGGTCAGTTAAGTGCTTGTAGAGGTAAAAGGACAGATAGCATATTTGGTATGCTAATGGAACCTATTTACTTCAAGGAAAGTGACAAAAACATCAATCAAATCAGAAGAGGCTATTAAGGATTGTTAACTCCCATTCAGATGAGCAATGATTTCCACTGGGATTTAAATAAATATTCATGAAAAAGACCAATGACAGAAATTCCACCAAAAAATCATACCATGGTTAGGTTTCTACACAGTTTATGGCAAAACTTACTTGGCTCCCAATTTCACAGGAGCTTTCACTACTTGGGACACATTCTCTCTTTTAAAATATCAACAAAATTGGCATTCTTTTTCCGTTTTAAACCCAAAACACACTTATTTAAAATTATGCCCTTAAAGAATCTCTAATTCTCAAAAGATTATATAATATCTTCCCCAACCACAAAAATTACCCAATTGCTGATGCATTAGTATTATTCAGAATGTACTTCAATTAAAAAAAAAAAAAAAACTGGAGACGTTAAAAAAATATTTAAAGAAGCAGAATAAAATCATAATTTAAAATTATATGCAAATTATCTACGGAGTATTTTTTTATTGAACAAATCAGGCATTAGGCAGCTTTTCTATGTTTGCCGCCACCTGGTGACAGCTCTGTGCAAGTTTACTACAAACACCCCAAAATAAATCCCATTAGTAAAGCCTAGGTCAATTCAATTCAATTCAATAAATATCTATTGAGTTACTATTATACTTTTAGGACCGGTTTAGACTACGTTAGGAATACAAAAGTATGGCACAAGGATTCTGTCTTAAATATGCTTACAATTGAGACAGAAAAGCAAACAAGTAAAAGAAGCAATTTTTATGGCTGTTATCAAAAAGACAAAAGGCAGGTGTTGATGAGGATGTGGGAAAAAAGGTAGCTTTGTACACTGTTGATAGGAATGGAAATTTTACAGGCTTTATGGAAAACAGTATAGAAGTTCCTCAAAAAATTAAAAATAGAACTACCTAGTAGTTTCAAAAAATTAAAAATGGGACTACCTTACATCCAGCAAACCCACTTCTAAGTATATATCCAAAGGAAACAAAATCAGTATTTCAAAGAGCTATCGGCACTCCCATGTTCACTGCAGCATTATTCCCAATAGCCAAGACATGGAAACAACCTAAATCTCTGTTAACAGATGAGTGAATAAAGAATATGTGATATATATATTCTAAATATACATATATACACACACGCACACAATGGAATATCATTAAGCCTTAAAAAAGAAGGAAATCCTGCCATTTGTGACAACATGGATGAACTTGGAGGACATTATGCTAAGTGAAATAAGCCAGACACAGAAACACAAATACTGTACGATCTCATGTATATACAAAACCTAAAATAGTCAAACTCATAGAAGCAGAGAGTAGAATGGCGGTTACCAGAGGCTGAGGGGAGGGGAAAACAAGGAGATGTTGGTCAAAAGGTACAAATTTTCAGTTATGCAAGATGAACAAGTTCTGGAGATTAATGTGATTATAATTAACAATACTGTATTGTATAATTGAAATTTACAAGAGAGTAAATCTTAAGCATTCTGACCACAAAAGAAAAAAAAAAGAAAAGAAAAAGGTAATTATATGAGGCAATGGAAATGTTAATTACCTTGATTGGGGCGATTATTTCACAATGTATATGAATATCAAAACATCAAGCTGTATACTTTAACTATATATAATCTTTATTTGTCAATTATACTTCAATAAAGCCAGGAGAAAAAAGAAGTAATTCTTAAACAATATAGAACAGCATTAAGTGAACACTAAACATAAAAGAAAAAAGAGAAACCACATGTTGGCCTGGATTTTCAAGCTCCTAGATAAAGTGAGACTTGAGATAGTATTTAGAAAAATTGTAAGGGGCTAGATTGTAAAGGTAATTGAAAATCAAGAGGATGTTAGACTTGGTGCATGAGATATTGGGAAGCCTGGAAATGTCTTAATCACAAGATTAATGTAATAAAAGTGGGATTTTTAGGAAGACTAGTCCAAGAAAGGTCAACAACATGGACAAGATCAAGGAGATGACCATTTCAGAGGTAGTAATCCATCTATGAGTTGACGAAAACCTATGTGGGTCAATAGTAGTAGAAATGTAGAAGAAATTACCAAAATAGAATATTTCAAAAAAAAATTTGAAAGAATCTGGTGACTGGTATTTGAAAGGAAGAGAGGAGTCATGACTTTGAGCCTGGTTTACACCATTAGCAAAAGGAAGGAATGAGAGAAAAAATTATATTGAAGGAATAGAAGTTACATTTTGGAGATGCTGATTTTGAGATGACAGTAAGGTTTCCAGATTGAAATCCTGAGGTTTACCTTTCACAAGTTAGTTGTTAACTAATAATAGCATTAAATGGTACTTCTCCATTTTTAGTTGTCTACCATAAAGTTTTACCGTGTAGAAATCCTCCTAAAAATTAGTCTTGATACAATTCATATTCAACTAATTGAATCCTTTCTAACTGCCAGTCACTGTGGTAGACACTTTCACATACATTATCACATTTAATTCTCACAGCAACTGCGTGAAGTTGTTTATCTAGAAATTCTAATTAATTATATTGTAATGAAAATGCAACTGCCAAATATTAATCAAGTATTCATTGAATTAATTAGACATATATTGTTTGATTTCTAATCCTATACTGCTCCACTGCCCAGATTCCAATTTTCCTTTTAATAGACATTAATAGCACAAAGTAACAAAAAGAGTAGTTCAATGTCAAGTAACGCACATGAATAAAATGCCTTAGTGAAAACAGAAACATATTGGGAGATGGAAGATTCAAGTTACAATCTAAGCTCAACCTTAGGCAAATCACTAACTTTTCTTGAGGCTTAGTTATACATCTGTCACATGAAGTTAATGATTTTCATTCAGTCTGCATTTTGGGGTTGTGGTATGAGTCAAATGAGGTATTGGTGAGGAAGTGCTTTACTAAACAAATCAAAGGTTTAGGAAAGGGGGAAAGAGGATATTTTTCTCTGGGTCCCTCTTCTTTTATTTTCAAAGTCTTTCCTTGAGAAGGCTTTGTGGATGAGGAGAGGTGGCAAGAGAAAGGACTCTCAGTTTCCATCACCTCTGTTCTTCATCCATGTCCAACATCCACCCCCTTTCCTCCTGTGTGCCTAAGTCTATGCCCCAATACACCTGCACCTACGACTGTCAACTTGCTATTAGTGATTGTTCATATGGTTTCACTCGATCGTTGTTATAACTCTTGACTTTCACCTCTAATCACCAGCACTCATCAATGAATTGAGAAGTCCTTTGAAGAGACAGAAGAGTGTAGATTGAGTGTACACCTGGATGTTAACTGCAATTGTGGGTTGAATTTATCTGTAGGGTACACTTCTTTCAAACAGAACCCTAAGAGAAAAGCTATAAAGTTATTTAGAACAAAGACTTTACCTAATGATTAATTTTAAACGTATGTGATTACAAGCTAACCAAAGCATCGCTACAATGTGAGTTTGATGTTAATGACCAACCCTTCATTCCCAGGGAACCAGTGAAGCACTAACCAGCAAATGCTCAGCTTGCATCTCTGTCCTGCAAAGTAGACCTCTTATTTTCCTAAACTTTATGTGACTCCTGCCACTATCACCATAACAAATACCATTTATGGAGCCACCACCAATGGCACTGTGCTTAGACCCTACAAATATTAGATTGAGCCAAATGAAATTACCATTTTTATAAGTCAAATATAGGCAATTTCCTATGATCAATCTAATATTTTTCATTCAATACCCTCAACCACCAAAAACAGTAACCATAATCCTTCCTATTTCAGAGGGGAGAAAACTAAAACTCAGATTGATAAGTAACTAGGCCACAGCCAGACACCTGGAAAAGCGGCAGAGCCTGGTTTTAAAGTAACTGCCAAAGTGCCATTGTTGTATCTATACTCACAAAGATAGATCTGAGGGTAGATGAGGCTATAGAGGAATTTATGAGAGTAATTATGGGTAAAGAACACAGACTAAGATTCAACATGAAGACGATAATATAGAGACAAAAGAATAAGAAACTTGAAGAATTCTTTTATGAATGAGAATAGTACAGTCTTCTAACCCTCTAGCAAAGAGAAACAGAAAGAAAAAACATAGATTACATCACAAAATTAACTTGAAAACAAAGAAAAATATCCTAGTCATTCAATTTTTAAATATCAGAATGGCTTATTCATAAGAACAGTTGACTTGTCCTCTTTTTTCTTTGAAATGGGTAATATCAGAAACCCTAAATAAAAGTAAATAGCCAAATGATCAAAAAATAATAATAGGCAGGCTTTCGAGTAGAACTCCTAAGTTAGGATAGCAGAATGGAAAAATGTAGAGAACCTGTGACCCTGGTGGCATTGCTGGGGTGCCATCGAGATCCTGAGTTACAGGACCCTAATACAGGACTCAGAAGTGAGGGGTGTAACCTTGACGCAAGGGTAGAGGGAAGAGGTTGGATAATTTAATTGTATGCTATGGGAGAAGATAGGAATCAAACTGAAGCACATTGAGGTTAGAAAATGTGAAGGATTAATATCTAGTAAGATCGAATAAAAGTGTAAAATCTTGGTAACATGTAAAATCTTGGTAACGTATAAAATCAGTGAAATGCAGGGCCAGTCTTCAGTAAGAGAGAAAGCGGCACATTTGACCCAGGCACTATGCTATGAAGGACACAGGAATCTCTCTCGAAGCTACTACTAATATGCTGAAGGCAGTTGTCACGATGTCAAGATGAACTGCACATGCACACATTCCTATCTAATGAGGTCAGCTTTCATTCATTCACTGAGCTTTCTTCTTTCCTTTTTTTTGAAACACATGTAGACAAGTTAAAGATATTTTTCAAAGGCAAAAATATCCATAAACATTCTAATCTGAACTAAAATAACTATTTTCATATTTTAAACTGCCCTTCCAGAATTCATCTATGTAATTGCAACCACTGTAAACATAAAATTTGTATTCTATATTTTTCTACTTATTCCATAAGCATGTTTCCACGTTTACAATTATCACTTTAAATGTTGGCATCTGCAAGGACATTCAACCTAGAGACTAGGATTTATTCTGAACACTCACCTGAACAATTGAAAGCATTTTTTTCTTTTTGGTGAGGAAGATTCGCTCTGAGCTAACATCTGTTGCCAATCTTCCTCTTTTGTTGGTTAAGGAAGATTAGCCCTGAGCTAACATCTGTGCCAACTTCCTCTATTTTGTACGTGAGTCACTGCCACAACATGACTTGACTAGTGGCGTATGTTCGCACCTGAGATCCGAACCCACGACCCCAGGGTCACTGAAGGGGAGCATACCAGGCTTAACCACTACACCCCACTTTTTTCTTTTTTTAAGCTCTGAATTCCAGTAAAGAGATCTGCAATGGGCATCTGTTGTTTTTGCCTGTCCATAATTCATTCCCCCTTCTGCAGAGGACTATGGTAAAAGAATCCTCTTTCCTTTTGGAATACCAGGCTGTCCCTACCTTAGTCCATTTGGTTCAGGTAGAGCTGACCCCAAACCAGGAGTGAGGCAGTGATTAGACTGAACAATCAATATATTCCATCCCTTTGGACAAACTGTTTGACTGGGGAAAAGTCATGTGACCTACTTAGTACAGTGAGACACAATTATGAAGGAAGAGTCCTGTATCTGCTAGATTTGATGCTGGTAGAGTGAAGGACTGGATTTACCTAAGGCCACCATAAGGCAAGAGCTTGTTGGGGACTTTAATCAATAGAGAAGAGAGCAGTTCAGACAAGGGGTGCAGCAGAGAACAAGATAAAAAAACCAAGCCCTAATTGACCTTTTTTGAGTCCCTGAATGCAGCTGGGTCTGACTTTTTGAATATTTTAGCTAATAAATCATCTTTGATGTTTCAGCCAGTTTAAGTCAGACTTCTATAACTTGGAGCCAAATAGTCTTGAATGATTCTAAATCTAAGAAACCAAGCATGACAACAATAAGAAAGAGGGTATCTATACTTAGAACCTTGGATCTGGGGAATACGTAACAACATTCTCTGTTAATAGATATATTTCACCCAGAAATAAATGAAATACGATAAATGGGGTCTAGAAACTTGAAATTTATAAAATGCAGGGTTGTGTTATTACAAGGTGAGCCAAGTGACAAGAATAAACCTGAACAGGTAGCTGGATTATTCCAGGGTTTGGCTGCCTAATTCAAATACAGTCTTGTTCTAGCTACTGTTTGCTGCTGTCTGGGAGGAGTTGTCCAACCTTCCTTACATGTTGATTCTACAGCCTCTGGCTGGTTGGAACTCCCACGACAGGGGGCAGTGATTCGAGCACTCTGCCTGGTTGGAAGCTGTTTTGTTGATCTGATGCAAGGCAATTGGGTTAGAAGAATACTAGGGACCCAGTGACCTACCCTCTCCAGGACCTTCCTGAGAACTCCTTGCCCCACTCCAAGCCCCCCTTTCCTCTCCCTCATTCTCTCCCATAGAAGAAAAGAATTTTATTTGAGAACACGGGCTGGACAGAGGAATGTATCCAATTAGCTCTATTGCAGGGTTTTACTATGACAGATGGTCCCCAACTTACAATGTTTCAACTTATGAGTTTTTGACTTTAGGATCGATTGAAAGTGATATGCATTCAGTAAAAACTGTGCTTCGCCTTTGAATTTTGATCTTTTCCCAGGATAGCGGCATTTGATATAATACTCTCACATGATGCTGGGCAATGAGCCATGGCTCACCATCAGCCGCACAATCAGGAGGGTATACAACCAATATGCTTAACATTTCTGTATCCATATAACCATTCTGTTTTTCACTTTTGGTATAGTAGTCAATAAATTACATGAGATATTCAACAGTTTATTATAAAATAAGCTTTGTGTTAAATGGTCTTGCCTGACTATAGGCTAATGTGAGTATTCCGAGCACGTTTAAGGTAGCCTAGGCTAAGCTATGACGTTCAGTAGGTTAGGTGAACTAAGCGCATTTTCAACTTAGGGTGTTTGCAGCTTACAATGGGTTTGTTGGGACGTAACCCCATCATATGTCAAGGGAGATCTGTATTGAGTTTGCAAGCTCTTACTCCATGACAGACACCATGTAAAACATATACATAAATGATTTAACCCTAACTCTATGCTCTATAAGCCAAGCCCTATTAGTGTGGCCATTTCATAAATGAGGAAATGATCCACTCTCCAATGGAAATGACCCTGGACGCTCCATTTTGAGCCCCTCATTTTACACGTGAGGACCATGAGCCATGCATGGTCAGGGCTGGCCCAAAGACATCCAGCAAATCAACAAGGTCAAGGCTTGAACTCAGCTTCTCTGGCTCTGGTCACCTTTTTCTCCCTTAGGCTCTCTTTGCTCTTTGGGTTTCTGTCCATAGCATTTAAAACAGATGTAGAAAATGGGCAAAACTACCTTTCAACAACTACAAAGAGAATGCCAAGCTTAAGAACCAGTGAGAAGGGAATTGATAAAGTTTGGAGAACAGGCCATTCTGCCCTCTGGTAAGGACAGGAGAGAAAAAGGTGGAAATCATGCCTCCTCAGAGAAGGAAAAGAAGGGAACAGAAGAAGCTGAACTCATGTCCTTGTGTTTAACAGTCATATTTAATCCCACACTTCCAGGTTAAAAAAATAATTTTGATGGGGAAAATATCCAAGGGAGAAAAATTTAAGAATTGATAAAAATGAAGAAATGATGAAAATAAATATCAAAAGAGTTCGTCTTTTTCCTGTTTATTAAATAACAGTCAAGAGCATGTAACTACAAGCAGTGGATAAATGAGTGGGTAGAAATCAGGCATTGTGAGAGAAGGGTGAATCAGAAAAGCAAAATAAAGACAGAGTGGGTAATGTACTCACCTAATTAAGACCAGTTTAAAAGCTCACTACTGAAGTCGGTACTTGAACTGATTTCTATGGTGGGTGACCGGGGTCATTCCGTGTGCTCTCCTATCACATCCCATCCTAAAGAAAAACACCAAAAAAAAAAAAAAAAAAAAAGGCCGGTTTTCACCTTTATTAATGTATCATGAGAATCAGATCCAAGCACAAATCTTTCATAAAGAGCTTGGATAAGCACCGCAGGGAGCCGAGTAGCACAGACACACAGAACCCCAAGGTGGCTTATTTAACTAGCTAATTGTTAACCGTTGGGAGGTGGGTGATGGCGCGGAGTGGGAATGGGCCCGCCTTCTGCATGAGTGAATTCAGCACATGGAATTCATGTTCATATTTACATTTATAACTTACAGAATTTCCATGTCATTGACCCCAAGCTGATAAACAAAATTACAAAATTCATTTTAATTTCACAGACTTGGCCAATCTCATCAGTCTCCCCATTAGGTTTTCATATTAAAAGAAAGAGAAAAAAATGAGAAAGCATATGTTTATAGCCAAGAATAAATATAACAATAATAAAGGAAATAAAAAAGGAAAACTGACCTCGGCACAGCTACTTAAGTTTTTCCACCTTTCTCATATGGAGACCTTCCAAGTTCTACCATTTCAAAGAAAACACCTCATCGAAGAACACGTAATTGCATGTTGTTTCCATTCTTTAAATGTGGGAAATGAAGCCTTTTCACATTCACATCATCAGCTGTGCCCCAGGAAACCTTCCATTCCTTCCAAATTAGTTTTTGTATCATTAAACCAATCAGCATTAGGTGCTTAGGATTATTTTGTGGAATAAACCCTGAATCATTACCTACATCATGTATGTAATAAAGTCAAATAATGACATCATTTATAAAGCACATGAGCACTGACCCTAAATGACCAGGACCTAAAAGAAATCAGGGCAGTCCTAATAAGAATCAGGCAGGATGCCTAATGAAAATCAAACAGCAGGCCTAATAAGAAACAATGTATTTTGCCTCTCCTTCAAATTCGCTTTTGATTTGCTTTTCATGAGAATCCCTGTTTGAAGTGGAGCTCCCGCAGGCTACAATTCTCAGAGCTAACTGTGAGATGAGTAACTCCCAGGTGGGTCTCTGGGCCATTTGATCTGGGACAAGAACCACTCGCTCATGCAGTAAGTATTCGTTGGGCATTTAACACAACCATAGGTTTCAGCTTAGCTGTGTTGTATTTAACAAACATTACTGAGCACCCAGTATAAGCAGGATTGGTGCTAGGCTTCAGAAACTGAAACAATAAATTAGAAACGTCATAGACACGACTTACAGTGTATTTATTACATGGCAGGCACAAACACACGTGCATTATTTATTAATAATTTAATATTCCCAGCAGCCCTAGGAGGAAGTGTATGTTTTGCCCCACGGTATAAGTGTAGAAAATAAGGCTCATCCAGATTAAGAGACTTGCCCAAGGCAATGCTGCTGGGGAGGGACAGAGATGGTGGGGAAAATCCAGTCTGTCCCTGGCTCACGCAGTGCATTATGTTCAGTTCTAACCATTTGAATTGCTGGTATTGGACCTTTTTTTTAACCTACAAAATGACAAATGGGTTTTTCCTGAGAAGAGCTTAGAGTATGGTGGGGAAGACAGAAACATCAAGACAGCACCAAAATACAAGACGGGTTGCAGCACGATGGTCATCCACATCACCATGTGAGTGTGCCCAGCTGCCTCCCAACCTTCCCAGGCACCATTCTGTAGCCTTACCTGTGAGCCCAAATCTCTTCACTTTCTCTCTCCACCTAAAATCCAGCCACAGATACACTAAGAGAGCACATAATGTGCTCTTCTGTGTCCTCCTCTATCTTATTCTAAGACCCAAGCACCCCTGTCATAACTCTCATGGCTTGAGATGGAAAAGCAAAAAAAGATTTGCCCTGCCACAGAAGGAGAAGCAAATAGCCTGGACAGAGAGGACATAATACGTGTCAAAGGAGACCAGGGCCAAGCAGGTGCAGGAGGTCAAATAGAATTTTTGCAAGATTCTTTTCCACAGATTATTTACAAACTTGACTATACAACTCATGTTTTGAAAAGCGCCTTGCAAATCTCAAAGAACGGATATAATCCGAGCATCCATATGCTTTGAAAATACACCAACTATTTTTTAAAAGACGTAGACTTTCTATCTTCTATTGTACACATTAGATGAACCCTAAATGCTCAAAGCATTTCACCTCTACTGTTTGTACCCCATGTTTCCCGCTCCACCTCAACATGCATGAGCACCAAGAGAAGATTGGAAACTGATTTTCCTCTGGGTACAATTCCCCACATACGTTAAATATGAGAAAATTGATGTAATTGGTTGATTAACGTAATTTTTTTTTTTTTAGATTTTTTAAATTATTTTTTCCTTTTTCTCCCCAAAGCCCCCCGGTACATAGTTGTGTATTCTTCGTTGTGGGTTCTTCTAGTTGTGGCATGTGGGACGCTGCCTCAGCGTGGTCTGATGAGCAGTGCCATGTCCGCGCCCAGGATTCGAACTAACGAAACACTGGGCCGCCTGCAGCGGAGCGCACGAACTTAACCACTCGGCCACGGGGCCAGCCCCTGATTAACGTAATTTTTACAGAGAATTAATCTTCTGCTTCCAAGATTATCAGCCTCCTGAAAGTAAGTACTACATCTTTAGTTCTGAATTTTTCTCAGGTTAAATAGCACACCCTAGAAATGTAGTTGCTTGGTTGCTGTATTTCGGTCTTTGATAGTATTTGTAACTACTCGAGGGATAAACCAAGTAAGAAATTGTGTTTGCAGCCTTGATGTTTGTAATCCAGAAATGGCTGAGTTGCAAGAAACAATGTTTTATCAGTCAACCATTAAAAATATTCCACATAGTATTAGGCCTATGCAGAGCCAAAACTGACCAACATGAAATACTTCATCTCCTTGGACAACACATCCCGTAAATTATGAAAAGAAAATGGTATTTTATGAGAGCCAGGCAACCTCATTTTCTAGGCAGCACATTTCATTCATATTGCGATTATTAATAGGTCACTTACAGGATTCATGACTGGTGCCACTGCGTGAAGGTACCCATACACGGACAATCACCGTGGCGAAAAGTAGTATATCTCAGATCTTTCCAGAGCAGTAACTTTATCAAAACTATCACAGGTGTCCTTTGAACTCCGCTCAAACATTTTGTAGTTAGATCTTTAGGTTATGTTCACCAGACTTCCTTTAAGATATTTTTTTAACTCAGAAACTTTCAAAATCTCCTTTTCGCTAATGAATTTTGCTGACTAAAGTTAGCATTTCCTCCGTTAGACTACTGCATCTAAAAGTGCCTGGTCGTACTTCTGTCACTCTCAAATCAGCTAGTCTCTTGCATGAGCAAACATACTCAATATTTTTTAAATTAGAAGTTGAAAAATACACAGGATGAGATGTCACAATGAAGGGAGCTAGGACAGATAATTAAGGATTAAAATCTAAGCCGTTACCCATCACCCAAGGTAGAGCAAGGAGCGTGGACGGCTTCCACCTCCTTAGAGAAATACAGATGCCGTGTTCCCAACAAGGCGTTCATAGTTTTCATTATAAAGTTAATATTTATCTTATAGCATTGAGTTTATCTTACCAACATATCTCATTCAGAAAAAGAAGAATTTCTTGATTTATCACATTAAAGTAAATATTGCTATGAGATACCTGTTAAATTTTTAATAAAAACCACCCTATCTTTGTTGGATCAAAGAGAGCTGCTTCAGCTGAGATACAAACAAAGCTAAATAAAAATACATAATTCCAAACCCTGAGCATCTCTGCACATGTTGACCAGCCTGCCCACGACAATTGCGGTTTTATGTGGCTGAGCATTTCAGAGTTTCACCTAAGTTTATTATAAGTCATAATCTTACAGCTAAAACGGGCAATCACCCATAATGCTGACCCAAAGATGGCATTTCAGAACTGCATACTCCTTGTTCCTGAACTATGCCCCCCAAAAGGCACAAAAGTGAAATTCAATTCAATTAGATTTACAAACATGATCCTTTGCCTTGTGTGGATACATTTTTAGTATGGAAGATTTATTAGCATGGTGTGTTTTGCACAGGATAGAGTTAGATGTAAAACCTAGTTTGTTTCCATTCATCCCCTATCCTTTAAGTTAGCAATAAAAATCCTATTACTGAGGAGCAAAAACAACCTGATATAGTGATCCTGATTCGCCCCCTTGTATAAAGGAGAATGAGAAGTCAGCAAGCCCAGAAAGGATGATGATCCTCATCGTCATGAAGTGATTCTCCAGCAGCCTGCAGTGAATTCTCATGGGATCCCTTTCTCATCCTGGAATAAGCTGGATAGAGGGGAGAATACAACATGGACACAGAAAAAGAGGAGTGTCTCAAACCTCCAGAAGGAAAGAATAAAGCCAAATCTTCACAACTTAGTACATAAATTAAGTGTCTATATTCAGGATCCTATACCACCTCAGCTTGGCCTCCTTTGTGCCCTCCTTGTAATAGAAAAGCACCATGGCCTCAAGACCACAGACTCAGCAGCCAGACTCCTATGCATTTGAATCCCAGCTCTGCCACTTACCTGCTGTGTGGCCTTGGGGAAGTCATCTAACCTCTCTGTGTCTAGATATTCTCAACTATAAAATAGAGATAATAATCATATCTATCTCCTAGGGTTGAAAAGAGCATTAAATGAGTTAACAAAAATTGCTAAACTCTTGTAAAGAGTCTGGCACACAGTAAATGTCACTGTATCACTAATTGTTAAAGTAAAATGTTGGTTCTACTGGCTTCCTTGATTTTTTTTTTTTTTTTTTGCTTTTTGGTGAGGAAGATTGACCCTGAGCTAACATCTGTTGCTAATCTCCCTCTTTTTTTTTCCTCCCCAAAAGCCCCAGTACATAGTTGTATGTCCTACTTGTAAGTCAGTCTACTTCTTCTAGTGGCATGCCGCTACAGCATGGCCTGACTAGCAGTCTGTAGGTCTGTGCCCAGGATCCGAACCAATGAACCCCAGGCAGCCAAAGCAGAGCACGCAACCTTAACCACTCAGCCATGGGGCAGCCCCTCTTCCTGGATTTATATGATCAAAGAACTAGAGATAAATTCCAACCCTACGTCTGGCTCCATCTCCATGCTTTTTCCCTCCCCATGTGCCTAATTCATTAGCCTCTTAATCATAATCAGAGGTACTTTTTCTCTTAGTAACAAGAAAAACTAACATTTAGTAAACATTCCATACGCGCTAGGTTAATTATCTCATTCAGTCATCATAAAAACCAGTGCAATTTGCGTTATTATTATCCCCATGTAACAGAAATCATTATCCCCACTTAACAGGCGAAGGTTAAGTAAAGTGTCCAAGATAACAGTATGAAGCAGAACCAGGATTAGAATCCAGACAGTGTTGAGATTTGCTTCAGAGAAAGAAAACATATACTACAAAAACTTCCCTATTTAACCAACCTCTTATAAAACTAACCTTCACTCAACACTCCCTCCCACGCCACTCAAGCTCACTCTAACCAGCGAACACACAAACAACCTGCAAATCCATGAGAATGAATGATTGCTGTTTTAAGCCACTGAGTTTTGAGGTGGCTTCTTTTAGACTATGTTTATAGCCAAAGCTCACTGATCCAGGCTTTTCATATGCTTTTAATAAATGGAAACAAAACCAAATTTGAAAATGCTTTTAAACTATGAAACAAAGATATGTCAAAAACCTGTATATTTTCTTTGACTACACACACATACACACACACACACGCACACACACGCATACTTATTTTAGGCTCATTGTTTAAACGTAACAAAAATAAAGCTTCTCCTAGAAAAACAATCCTTCTTTCCTTAACGCTAATGTCTATCCCCATAATTCAGGTTTTGAACAGCAAAATGATTTGGCAAATCTTAGCAAAAAGTCCAGGATTCCATGACGTCCAAGAGAGGGCTGACATAAGATTATTCACAGCACAAAGCTAACAACCAAAACAATTGGAAAGAGTTAAATCAGCCAATAATCGAAGATGAGAAATATCAACAAGTTTGATGACACAATACGTATTTCCAAAGAGATTGAGTCAAGTATCAAAGAATTAAGGAATGTCCTTGCAAAAACTGATAGTCTTTGAATAATTTTACAAAAATGATTTCTTTTATAATTCTACTAGGCAAGACAGCAACTCTTTTTTCCACGAGACAGAGCTGAACTAACAGAACACAAGCTGGATTCTGCCCAAAAGGAAAAGAAAAACTTTGATTCACTTTTTTTGGTACATAGTTGAAAATAAGATCTAAAGTTGGTTAAATATAAAAGCAATTGAACATATTTTTTATAATTCTTAACTTTATTTTTTAAGGTAAAGCCCACTCAAGCCATTTTTTCCTGATCACATTTTGGCCAGCGTCTTTAAGTGGGTGCACTTGAAGAAGGCTTTTTTTCTCCAGGACGAATTATCTTCAGATAACAAGGTAAGGAGGACTTCCTCTCCCACATTTCACTATCAAAGAATTTCCAAAAAGTAAACTCATCTAAGTCATAAAAAGATTATAACAAGAGTAATTCTGCTATCTGGTGGCAAAACACACAAACAACAAGAGCAAGTGATGGGATTGAAAGTACCAAAGGATGGGTCTAAATTTTTATTACATTTTCCAAAACATGACACTTCCTAATCTGAACTAAAAACAAGCCACTTAAATCTCGTCAAAGAATCATTAACATTAGGGATAAAGAAAAGAAAGGGAAAGAATAGAATATCATTGAATACTAGGTGCTAAGTACTATTAGAGACCTTGCATTCAATTTCCGAGAAAATTTGGGTCACTAAGAGCTTTCTTCACCAATAAAGAACAACTCTCCAAAGCAATTCAATTGCCACAAAGATAAACTGGTCAATTTCCTATTGCGATATAAATGCCTTCTTTGACTTAAAAATCATACAATGAATTTCAGAGCAGGAAGAGGTTTTAAACATCATCTAGGTTGAAATTCTCATTTTATAGATGAGAAGATGGAAGCCAGGAGATTAAGTGACTTGTCTAAGACCATACAACTGATTAGGGTCAATGCAGGATCTAGAAGCTAAGTCTCTCGACTTGAAAGCCAATGGTATTCTTCCCTCTCTCTTCACTGAGAAATGCTAGCAGGGTTACCAAAGAGACTTTCAACCAAAGCCTGTATCACCCCACGTTTTCCTCATTGAATCAATTTCTCCCATTTGAAAAGGGGTGAAGTGAGGTGTATCAACCATGAGTTTAGTATTGTTTTCTATACTTACACACAACAGTATTAAACCCTCAAAGCAGGGTTGCAGGGGGCCCTTTGTATGACTTCCAGTCACGGCAGCCTGTGGATTTCATCTCCCACTCACCCCCACAGCCAGGTGCCCTAGTGCTGAACACAGCATACATAAAGCTTTTCAAAGCGCTGTCCCCGGACCAGCAGCATCAACTTCAACTGAGAACTTGTTAGAAACGCACGTTCTTGGGTCCTATTCCAGACCTACCGGATCAGAAGCTCTGAGAGTGAGGCCCAACACAATCTGTGTTTAACAAGCCCTTCAGGTGACTCTATTGCACACTAAAGTTTGAGTACCACTGGTCTACACAAGCAATAAAATGGCCACCTTAACAGGATCAAGGGTGTTCCACCTGAGAGATGTTCTTTATCATGTTAGAAATGCCAACTCCTGGGGAATGTGTTTTCTTAAATTTTGAAGCACTGGCACAAAACTTTGCTAACGGCAGTTGTTTCAATTTCCTAGTGGGAGCCTATTCCTAACTTTATTGAGATTTGGGGGTTTTATGTTGTTTGGATTTATTCCCCACAGATAATGAGTGTTCCTATCAATGCAGAAATGATCAAGGAAGGGGAGGAAACATCTCAACAGCACAGGAAGTAGGACAACAGACATCTCCATTGCCCTCTCTTCCTCTTCCTTTTTGACCTCCTCCTGCTGCGGCTCCATCTCAGCTTGCTCAGCTACACCCATCCCTTCACCCACTATTGGCCCTTGCCTTGCTTAAGTGCTGCTTATATGGCCCCTGACTCTTCAGCTCCCATACTGTCACTTCTGCCCCTTTTCCCTCCACCCTTTCACTGCCATGACTTCCACTTTGCCTGCTAATTTCACTGCTTAGTCCCTTAGCTTCAGAAGATTAAGTAATCTCAGTACATATAAGAGATTTAAAGTCTAATTAGGTCCATCTAATGCAGAAAAGAAAAAACTCAGGTCTGAGAAAGTTAAATAAATTATTAACTACTATGCAACTCTTCTAATTAAATAAATAAGATTACATTTTTTGCTATGCTTTAGCTTTCTTGCTTGAGTCTAGCATTTTAGCCCCTCAAAATCAAGTTAAAGTTGGTTTTGTTATTATATAGCTATTCTTTCTAGCTTAGGTTCATCAAAAAATTTCATAAGCCTGCTTTTATATTTTCAACAAGCCTTTGTTGAGAATACTCAGAGCCCTAAAGTGCACCTGAGATCTTGCTTGAGGTTGCCATCAAGACATTGGTTCTGGGGGCCGGCCCCGTGGCTGAGTGGCTAAGTTTACGTGCTCTGCTTCAGCGGCCCAGGGTTTACTGGTTCAGATCCTGGGCACGGATCTACAAACCACTCATCAAGCCATGCTGTGGTGGCACCCCACATAGAAGAACTAGAATGACTCACAACCAGGATACACAACTAGGTACCAGGGCTTTGGGGAGGAAAAAAAAGAAAGAGGAAGGCAAGAGATGTTAGCTCAGGGCCAATCTTAAAAAAAAAGACTGGTTCTGATGGTTCAATCTGAATAAGAGTATTATCATTCAGGCTGCATTTCAACATCTTCACAAAGATACTTCCTCTTTCAGCACCTAATATGCACTATGGACTATTCTAGGTGCTGAGGACACAGCAGTTGAGAGAATAGGGTTGGGAGGAGGGGAGACTTCCTCATGGTGCTTACATTCTAGAGGAATGCACAAAATAAGTAATAAAATAGTGTGTTTCATGAAGGTAAGTGCTAAGGAGAAAAAGGAAGCGAGGGTAGAGGGTACAAAATGTTAAGAAAGGTTACAATTTTAAATAGGGTGATCAATGAAGTTCCCTTAAGAAGGGAACGTCTGAATATCATGGGAGATTCTCTTATATGTTTTGCTAAAACATTTATTTGACATGACTAAGTCTTAGATAGTCCTGTTGATTTCTAAGATTTACCAAAAACTATTTGTTTCTAGATTACTCAAAAACCATTTGTTTAACCATACATTCTGGAATTTTCTAGGAATTAACATCAATCTCGTAAATTGTATTTTCCTGAATTTGCCCTGTGTTTTCCCAGAATCAGTAACTTCGGATACCAGTAAGAAAACAACAAATACTGGTATATATAAAAATAGGTGGAAAATGCAATGCCACATCTGCAGAACTATTTGTTTTCAAACACAGAGAAGTACCATGGAAGCTACTGTGTAGAAAACATGTTTTTCCTTCTGTGCCCTTATCTACTGAAAGAAAAATATCAGTGTTTATTATCATTATTATTAAAGCCAGCTTCACAATCTCCTAAGAACTCAACAACAAACTGTGAAATAGCCACATGGGTAGAAAAGAAAAATTGTGGGAGAAAAAACAGGATGAACCTTTCAAACATCTTTTTGCAGAGAACAGTATTTACCTTCTTGTCCCAGACTGAACTAATAAAGTCATAACTTATTTATCCAAAACACCCCAAGTCCGATCCAGAGTCTGAGTTACCTTTTTATGCCACTTTACACTTGGTTCACACAGGAACCAGTTCAAATAATTTGGCCAAGGTCATATACCAAGAGTTTCTGGGTTTGTCTCTTTTAAAACTGGAGAACTTAATGGTTTGCCTTTCTTACTGTACTCACCAGAATCCTTGGTCTCTTTCTTAACTTCTCTTTCCAATTCCGTAGAAAACACAGAAAATCTTCAACTGCTTTTGGTCATTTTAGTTCTTCCAAATTTGGCAGTTACACAAATTGCTTCATGTCCAATATAATTAGTTACTGCAAAATGTCCTGGGAAATGGGACATCATTGTTAGGGAAAAAAGGGAGACTATTGTGGGAATACTGGGTAAAGCAAAACAAAACTAAAGGAAAAACAAACAAAACAACATTATACAGAATAAATCATATCTTAGAATCAGACTTCCCAGGGTCATGCACAGAATCCGATGATTTATTCAGCTCTGCTTGGAGAAGTCTTATGGTGATGAGTCAAAAGATTGAACTATAATCTCTTCCAAATAAACTATATTTAAAGAATTCACAGGCTGCTGATTAAGCTTCAAACTATACTGGTCTTCATGTAATAGAAAATCTTATTTTTTGCTTTCTTTCTATTTAGCAGTTTTTCAAAATGATTGCTTCCAACTCTTAGTGGCCTCACTACACCAAATTAGAACTTACCTTCTAGAATTTCTTTCCTCCATTCCTGAATTCTCTCCTTTATTTTTTTCTGGGTTTTAGAATCAGTCCTGGATTCAAATCCTGTCTCCTTTAATTATGTGCTGAGTGCTGTGTGTGACTTGAGCCAGTTATTTACCTCTCTGAAATTCATTTTAGCCTTAACTGGCAACAAATAGCATAAAAAGTCTTCAAGTGGTAATTTTGAGAATTAGATAAATAATAAATATGCTACTACTGACAGTAATGTTAAATCAACGTTAGTTTCATTTCTTCCTCACCAGAAATTTTCTTTGTTTGTTTAAATGATATTTCTTATTGCAAAAGTTCTACAGAATAGTTGTCAAAAATCTAGACAATACAGATAACTAAAACGAAGAAAATTTGAATTACTTATATTCCTCATAAAGACAATCAAGTTAATGGTTTGTATATCTCTTTCCAATCTTTTCTACTACAGGTACATAGAATGATTACTTATTTAAATTATATCACTAATTTAACTCATTAAAGTGTAAGATACATTTTAAAAGTGCGTAAATCAATGAATGGTCACAAAGTGAACACAGCTGATACCACTTCTCGTTGATGTGCTTTTGGATTTAACAATGCATCAGGACCACGCCGGCTCCAGAGCCAGACTCTGCCGCCAGATTGCCTGAGGCAGAATCCCGCTCTGCAATTCCCTAGTGATGAGATCTGGAATAAGTTATTTAACCTTTCTAGGTCTCAGTTATCTCATCTGTTCAATGGTAACAGTTTCCCCAGTTATGAAGATGAAATAAGTACCTGTAAATAATTTACTTACAATGATGTGAAATATATAGCATGTACCCAATAAGGTAAGCTACTGTTGTTATTTACAATATCTGGAGAAGCTTTTCTCTCACAACAGTTACACCTTCTCTTGCGTGCATGGGAGTCCATTTTCATGAAGAGTTTGGTGAGCTTCCTTAAAGTCTTCTCCGATTTCCTGATATGCAACCAGCTAAATGGAAAGTACGGAACCACCGTTTTCACAAGAAGCCGCCTGTTTCTTTTGGAGATCAGACTCCCTCCCCTGGTACCAGGACTACGAATGCCCCCAAATACACCATAACCTACTTTTCCGAACAGAAATCATTCGCTTCCTTCTATAAACACTCTTATCAGGCTAATTATTCTCCTCTAAACACATCTTGTTCTTTGCTACCTCTGGCTTTGGACTTCATTTTCCTGACTTCTTGAAATGCATTTTTCTTTCATGGTTTCAAAATCTCCCACGCTCTTCTAATTGGAGCCTTGTCTCGCCTCTGAACTCAATATCGCCCTCCCTTGGCCGTCATCGTGCACTGCCTTAATCATAACGGCGCAGTTCACGTAAGCTTCACAGCTTACAAAACACTTTCACATGCAGTGTCGGTTCTGATCCGCACAGCAATCTGAGGAGATAATAAAGCTGTGATTATTATCCCCATTTTACCGTGAAAGGGATTAACTCTTCCTTCTGAAAACACATCCGGTCCCTGCCTAGAAAGAAAACTCCTCCAGACGAAAGACATTCCACTTTTCTTAGTTTTCTTGCCCACAGGACATATTTACTCTGGAATCAATCTGCTGCCCAAATCATTGTTATCAATAGAAATAGAGAATCACTTTTGAGTTTCTTGTACATATCTCTGGGCTAAACACATATGCTTATCATTTATTTATTTTCACAATATATTGAATGTCTGCTATCTGCCAGCGCCTGCTCCTTCTTGAGACCCCTGGCTAGGCGCCTCTTTGGTTCTGTGCTTATTTTAAGGCTCTGTGAAAAAGCACTGGATTACACGCCAGGGACCTGGAGTCAGGTACCGCCTCTGCTAACAGTCGTGAAGAGTTGTCTTCTGCGTTTCTGGAGCTCAGTTTCCTCATCTCCAATACGGAGAAAATAATCTCTGATCTGACCACCTCACAAGATTATAATGAAGATCAAATAAGATATGCAAGTGCTTGTAGTCTTTATGAAAATATAAAAGTATCAATGTTATGCCGTTATTAAGAGATGGTTCCTGCCCTTGCAGTCCCACAATTCAGTTGAGAAAACAAGAAATGTACATAAGAAAACAAGTTAGATATAAAATGACATGTGCTAAGTGACAGAAGCTGCAAACGTCTGATAACCTAGAGAGAAAGTGAGATGGTAAATTGTGCTTCTAAATTCAGAAGATTAAAACATTATTCCAAATCTTAGTTTGTCCCCTACTTTATTAATGTTTAAATTGTGGAAATATTAATTCTTCTTGTGGGAATTAACTTTCAACCAGAAATCAGGCTACCTGTTTGGGTTTTAAAAATGTTTTGAATGCCCTGTATTACTGAGGCAGTACCCACCCAGGACCATTTTGTCTTCTACACCTATTCCAATGGCACTGCAAGAGTTATTGCCCCCCGATTTCTGAGTTGAAAGAATAGGAGAAAATGTAAGGAAGCTGTTCTTTGATCTCCAGGCACATCAATTTCAGGTCATAAATCCCCCTGCAGTTGGAGCTAAGACAGGACCTCAAAAGCACATGGACTTTGCCTATTAGAAAATATAAACCAAATAGTGACTATTTGTTGTTTAGATTTATTTTGTGAGTAATGTAACTGAAAAAACAACCCAGCATTGAAGGATGTATCATTTTTAATCTCAGCACTTTTAGCTACTGCCAACACCAGATAGAGTATCTTATTGCAATAATTCAAGGATTTCTCTATTAGTTTCTCTAAGCCCTTAAAGCAAATGAAGCTCTTATGATATAAAACACCTTCTTTCTCTATTTTTTTTCTCAGCTTTCAAGCCTAAATGCATTTCAGGGTAGAATTTTAAATGAACGAGATAAACGAAATTCTATCTAACTGTATTAATTTTTGACACTCTTTTTATGATTCTTTTAAAAAGAACATGGAAACGAATTGCAGCTCTGGTTGCTGTACAGTCATGATGAATAGCATGCTACAAATAATATTTTTTTTCAAACTTTTGAAAGAACAATTTAGATGTTTAATCTCTTGGGTGGGTTTACAAACACCCTACGTTGATAATTGACCAAGGATCTACGAATGAGCTTTCTCAAACAAAGAATAAGCTCTCGTATATTAAAGGAAGCATTTTCATACCTTTTTCTCCCTATTGTTTAACCTTTTGTTCCCATCACAAATATCTACACGTAGTTCTTATCTCTGACCTTGAGGAAATGTGTAGCTTTATCGAGGCTTCCTCTTAGATCACAGATGACCTTCAGCTGATGTCATTGAGCTCTGACCTGCCTCAGTGATCTGCTCACACAAAATACATATGCTGAACAGTGCTGGTGTGTGCAGTAGGGGTAAGTGAATTATTTACAAAAATTTGAGTTGACACCTTTTATCAAATGTGGAAAGATGAAGACAAAACAGCTGCTATTGCTGTCGTAAGCAATCTGCTGGTGATTGAATAAAAGTGTCAAGAAAATGGCTGCTTGATGGCCTTTTGTTCTCCCTCATCCAGCTTGATGTTAGTTTGAGCTGTCAGTTAGGAATCACGGCAGTGTGATTTATCAATAGACTGAGTGACCTTCTGTTTGAGCTTGTGGTAGAACTGGAAGACAGCGCCCTCTACTGCAAATACGCAGCACTTCCTCTGAACATGCCATTAGACTGAGCGATTGGTTCACACTTGCTAGAAGCAATTCACCCTTATGATAATTATAGCTTTTTAAATTTTGTCCTGTCTCAATTGCCTCCACACACTTATTAAAAATTAGTAAAATCCAAAAACAGAAAACTTCAAGCATGTTTCTATACCTTCCAGCAAATTAATTTAGAAAATCAGTTTTTCAGATAAAATGCTTCCTCCTTGCTAATTAAACTGCAGAATAAGGAAACATTATCTTCGATAGCAAACTGAATGTTTAAGTAGTGTTTGGATTATATTTATATTAATAACCCATCTGCATTAACTCAAATTATTTTATAGTCTCTATAAAGAGAAGGATTGAGACTTATTTTTCTGCCGTGATATCATGGTCTCCTCAGGGAGAGATGTTATTATCAATCAGAGCTCTGTGGATCCTTGAGTGATATGAAGCCATAGTGGACCAACACCTTACAAATGAGTATTCCCACTGCCATTGTGTAGATATAAGCATTTTTTTTAAGTAGAGCTTTCTGGTTTAAAGGATATTTATTTGATCCAAAACCCAAATAACATGAAAGTAACTTATGAGAAAAAGGATATTCTAGCAGTTATTGAAAAGGAAATATTGAATATATTTAAAAGAATTAAAGTAGCATTATCTGATTTGCAGCAACACGTAGTCCTTTCATGTTCAGATCTAAATTGCCACAATGTGAAGAGAATTTTTGTTCTTTTAAAAGCTATTAGATATATGCTATTTCAAATACATTTATTTTCTCTGTTAGGTATTTCACAATAATTTTTCCTTTTAGCTTCTCATCTTGTATTTCTAAATCAGACCTGAAAACTCATTGTGTAAGTATTACTTTGTTGGCTGCATCAAAGACTTAACTACTTAAAGATACTTTTCCGGGGCTGTCTTTCCTCAGTCTGTCTTCACTGCCCCGCAGATTAGGGCAGACCAGGCTAGGACCATAAAAAGATGTGCTTCACTAATTCACAAAATTTCCACTTTATACTCCGTACCTTTTCCTCCTCGATTTAATTTAGACCATTAGATGGTTACGTCACTCCCGCTTAAATCCACAGAAGCACCACAAACAGATCCAAGCTTGAGGTTCAGACCTCAGTTCCTTGCATGAGCCTTGACTTTTTTCTCTCTGTTCTGATATACACACACACTATGACTTGTTCATAAAAGATCTGCAGCGAAGTTGAATAATATGTAAATTTTATGTTATAATGAATTAGGTCCTAAGATCTTTAAAGGTCAGACACCTGGTATAATACATCACATTCTTTAATATCAACTACAAAATAACTGTAATAAATTTTTCCAACACCACATCCTCACACACTGTTACCCACAAGGAAGCACCAAAGGAAATGTGTCATTTGTCAAAACATGCAGAAAAACTGGCATGTGTACAAGCCGCTTTAAAAGTAATGCTCAGGTTAGAAATAGCTTTCCAAATGAATATTTTGTGGTTAAACAAAGAAAAATACATTAGTGCTTGAGTGAAAGTATCTCCTGATGTGTAAAAAGAATGAGAAAGAAACAACTAACCTTCTAGGCTATATGATAAAATCATTTTAATTACTTACAGGATAATGTATAATTTATAGGCAAAGAGCCTTATTTGATTACCCTTAAGAAAAAATTCAACAGGCATGGAAATTCAAGCATGGATGAGTGAGAGGGCGATTATAAAAATGTATACTATCTGAGTTATAGAAATTTGAGTTGCTATTAAAACAAAATTTTTTATTTCTCTTATAATGCTATTTGCAAGCTTCAATTACAAGTCTCTATTGTAGGAACATGTCTATTAGCAAAAGAAGGAAAAGAGATTTGCCTGCAAACAAAGCAGACTTTGGGGGCTGAAAAAATGCAGACTCACCTAAATACCCACTCTCCTTCCTATCCACCCCGTGTCCCTGTGCTCCAATAGTGTATTGGTTAACTCAGGATACAGTGAAATGAACATACAAGCAGAAATGTTCACCTTCTGAATTTCTAGTGTGGATCGTAGGTCCCTAATAGGTTATTTGTAATGCTGTTGAAGGTGTTCCTTTAAAATATATATTGTAAGTGTTATTTTATATATACCTCCTGGTTTGGCAATGACTTTCTAGAAAGGGATTGAGAGAATATTTGAGAAATAATTGAATGGATTTGCCAATTTAAATAGTATTTGTCTTTTAAATTTGAATAGGCTTAGAGAAAGACTGTGATCACCTAAACAACCAATTTTATGTTTTCCAACAAGGTCTACAATGGTTCTGTTAGCACGTACATATGGCATCAGTCAATAGGCACAAAGTGAAGTGGAAATTTTGTCCAGATCATTAGGAGGCACCCCATGAGTAAAAAGAATTGAAGCCAGTGTAGTTTTCATATTTGAAGGTTCTGGAAAATTGCCCAAATCCCACCCTTTTTAATACATATACATAAAGTTAACCAAAATATTTGTAATCTTTATAGCCAGATCTAAAATGGCCTTTCTAAGTTGAGGAGAATGAACTCCGCCCCCCACAGCAGCTGAACACCTGCGTTTTTGCTCCCAATGAATCTGATGTAGAGCTCGTTAGACAGACTGAAGGGAGTAAAGAGATCTGAAATGAACCTTTCAGGGTTTAAATTAATTTGTTCAAAACGGGCAATGGACATATAGAAACAATTTAAAGAAAAAAGTGTGTAGTAATCAAAGGAAAGCAATTTAAAGTAAATTGCCCAAAAATAAAATGTTTTAGACCATAACACACAATGCTCATGAAGGTGTAGTAAGAAGAACATGTTCATACTCTGCTGGTAGAAGTGTAAATTTCTTTAGTTTTTTGGAAAATAATTCCAGAAAGTAGGAATCTGGTATACAATTTGGCAGTATGACCCAATCATTCTTTTATTCAACAAATGTTTATTGAGTGCTTAGTTTGTGCCTGAGAGTAAATAGACAAAAATCTCTGCTTTCACAGAGCTGATATTCTGGTGGGGGGAGATAGACAATAAGCAAGCAAATAATTAAAAAGCAAGCATGTCAGATGTTGATAAGAGCAATGGAGAAACTTTTAATTTGCAGGGAAGGGAGCAGAGGTATGTGGCTATTTTAAGTAGAATGGTCAAGGGTAGCATCGCTAAGAAGGTGGCATTTGAGCAAAGACCAGAAAGAAGTGAGGGTTATCAAAGAGAGGAGCCCTAGCCATGGCCTCAGAATCCTACCCAGACCAAACTCCAAGCCATCAGACTGGTTTACTGTCAGTTACGATGGGAGAGGAAAGCCTACCTTCCAGCACGCTCTCTGCTGGGTGACCATGTGGCAGACCTGTTGGCTGAGTATCCCTGTGCTAGAGAACCCAACCCTATCTCTGCCAGTGATGCAGGTACCCTGCGCCCAGGATGCCCGGGCCCTGGGGAGCTGTCCTCAGTGCTGACAGGCGGCTGGGCCGTGGCGCTGGAGCGCACAGCAAGACAGGGCTAGTCCCTTGCAAGCCTGTAAGCTCAGGGAGCCCAACTCCTTATGACACCCCCACAAGCACTCAATCTGCCTCACCGCTTCCTGTCCTGGCTCTGTGTGTCCTCTGAGAGAACTCACATAGGTGTTCTTCATCTATCCTAGGGAATTAGGCAAAAATCAAAGCCAAATATGTATTTAAGGTTATATATCAGTTATTCATAATAAAAATGTTCAGTGAAAGGCAAAATTGTAACTTGCATTTACAATAATTTAGACATATATGTGTATAGAAAAAAGACAGAAAGAAAATTCACTAATGGGTCAGCGATAGTTACAGAGCAGGGGTCAGCAAACTATGGCCCAAGGTGCCAAATCTGACCCAAGGCTTGTTTTTGTAAAGTTTTATCGGAACACAGCCATACGTATTCATGTAGCTGCTTTTGCAATACGACAACAGAGCTCAGTATTTGCAATAGAGACTATATGGCCTACAAACCTAAAATGTTGATTTTCTGACCCTTAGCAGAAAGCAGTTGCTTGTCCTTGATCTATAAAGTTCAGTTACGGATATTTTAATTTCTTCCAATGTCCTTATATTTTCTATCTTCTCTTATAGTCAGAAAGAAAAAGATAAATAAATGATTTCATTCTTTTCCATTGCTCTTGGAATATACTATAAAATGAGAAATGATTATTATCAAATCCAGCTTGGTCCTCAGCCATAGTTAAATAGCTTATAATGGGGGCTATAAAATTATTATTTATGTCACAAATATTTGTTGATTGCACTTACTACGTTTCAGGCATTGCTCTAAGTGCTTTGCAAATATTAACTCCCAATCCTCATAATAATTCTATGAGATGGGAATTAGTATTATCCCCTTTCACAGATGAGGAGACTGAAAAGCAAAGGAATTAAATAATTCACTCCAGGTCACACGTTCGTACATTGGAGCTGGGATTCAAATCCGAGGAGTCTTGAGTGCAGTCTGGACTCTAAGTCCTATACTATGCTGCCTCCTTGTGACTCTTCAATTCTTGCACTGCCTTTTTACAGGAAAATGTGGTTGTCCAGGGTAACAATTAGTTTTCTCAAGTTAATACTCAAAGTCCAAAAACTTTTCCTGGGGCTGAAAGGAGAAAGAGGTGGGTGGAAGAGAGGAAAGAACAGATAAATGTGGGAAGTTGAGTTTTCATAGCCCAGACTATATTAAAAATGTAAGCCTTGGAAAAGTATATTAGTCAAGGTTCTCCAGAGAAACAGCATCAACAGAATGTGTGTGTGTGTATGTATATATATATACACACACACACAGAGATTTATTCTAAGGAATTGGCTCACATAATTGTGGGGACTGGCAAGTCTGAATTCTACAGGGCAGACCAGCAGGCTGGAGACCCAGGGAAGAGCTGATGTTGCAGCTTGAGTCTGAAGGCAATCTGGAAGCAGTATTCTTCTTTCTTGGAGGACTTCATTATCTTTCTCTTAAGATCTTCAACTGATTGGATGAGGCCCACCCACATTATGGAGGGTAATCTGCTTTACTAACTTAAATGTTAATCTCATCTAAAAAAAATACCTTCCAAATGACACCTAGACTAATGTTTGACCAAATTTCTGGGTACCATGGCCTAGCCAAGTTGACCCATGAAATTAACCATTGCATTGGAGTAAACGAATTAGAAGAAGAGAAAGAAAAGAAAGAGGGGAGGACTAAGGGAGACAGCTACAGAAGGATGTGGGATTCTGGAGAGGTGCATATACTCTTCTTCCCTCAGAGAGTTTACAATCTAGTAGAAGAAATGGACAAGCCAACAGAAAAGTCACAGCTATAGACAAGCTCATGCCTTGACTCCAAAAAGGGATTTGGACACATCTGAGCATAGTCAACAAGTGAACAAGCAGCCTGGGAAACTGGCTTTAAAGTTTAGCTTGGAGGGGAGAGGAAGCTAGGTCAAGGGGGGCTGTGGGTGGGAGAGAGTTGAAAAGAACAGCAAGGAGCCTAATATCTTATCCCTGATCCAGTGCTGCAGGCAAAAGTGGAAAGAACTGTCTTCGAAGGCATTCTGCAACACTCAGGAGCACAAGTCATGCTGCTTGGTGAACAGGAGGCACTGTGATGAGAATGGAGTGGGTTAGCCTGACTTCAGCTTCCATGTGATGAGGGTTCCAAGGACCTCTGTTCCACTTTTGGACCTTCAGGGTTTACAACTTGGATAGGTCCAGGGACAAACTCTGCATCTCCAAGTGGTAGTGGTAGGGCCCCAAGTAAGTATCAAAAGTGTTGGAGCAACAGACATGGGTGAGGCCAGATGGGAGGTTACTGTACTTAAGCAGATTTCAGACATACCTGGAGAATCTTTGGAACACTGGTGAGCCTGTGCGTGGGTTACTAAGAATTTAAGGTTGGATTAATGTTGCTCTTACTCCGTTAGTACACATAGGCTGAGGAAACTTTGGCAACACTACTCTGTGATGCCTTTTTGATGGACATAAGCACAGTGTGACACAGAAGCATGGAGGCCTGAGAAGTCTTTGGAGTATGGGCAACTGCAAGTAATTCTGCACAACTTGACCAAGGACTGCGTGTGAGGGTCAAGATTGAGCAGGAATCACAGATTCTCTGAGTTCACAGAACTTTTCAGATTGAGTCTTTTTTATTGATTGATTGATTTATTGATTGATTGATGAGGAAGATTGGCCCTAAGCTAACATTTGCTGCCAATCTTCCTCTTTTTGCTAGAGGAAGATTGTCACTGAGCTAACATCTATGCCAATCTTCCTCTATTTTGTATGCGAGACACCACCACAGCATGGCTTGATAAGCAGTGTATAGCTCTGGGCCTAGGATACGAACCCACAAACCCCGGGCCACTGAAGCAGAGCACGTGAACTTAACCACTAAGCCACCAGGCCAGCCCAGATGTAGTCTTTTTCAGATTAATCATTGAGCCACAATAATTCTTCCTTCCATCTTTCTCCATGCATTACTCTCCCTGTCCTCTTACTGCAAATTCGTCTTCCTTATTGCGCATCCTTCCTCCCAGAGAAAATTTCCATTTCATTTGCAGACCAATAATTACCAAATTCGTTTGATTGGAAATAAAAGCAGAACACAAACTCCATCAAGGCAGGAATTTTGTCTCTGTTGTTCTCTATTTTATCCCTGATGCTTGACAGAGAGTAGGCAGGCAAGATACATTGCTGAGAAAAAAAAAAGTCAACTCAGTTTCCTTTTATTTTGGAGATCAATAACAACTTGAAATACCATAGGGAAGCCCAGGAAGATGTAAAATTGCTTAGCAGAGTACCTGGCACATTGTTAGTGGTCAGCAAATGTCAGCTGTAATTATTTATAAAAGGAAAAATAGATGGAACTAAAATTAATTTTCCAGAAAATAAAATATTAAGTAGCTAGACATCAAGAGGCCAGATTATGGAGGGCCTCCATGCCATATTGAGATGTTTAAATTTTATCTGAAGGCAAGGTGAAGCTTCAGAGAATTTTAAGCAAAGGAATAAATGGTATGAATTATATTTTCTTGTAGTAGTGTGAAGAACAAATTGGAGTGGAATTTTGAAAAGGCAGAACAACAGAAAGGGGTGGCAGATTGGGAAGGTATTTGGGAAGTAAAATTGGCAGGATTGTTAAGCAATTAAAGAAAACAAAAAAAAAAAGCTGAGTAAAAGAAAATTCAGCATGAGTACTTTAAGCTTAAAAGAGAATTTCTTACAAATATGTTTCAAAGTGGTTTACCAAGAAAGATTATACAATCTCCTTTTCTGGAGGTCTGTAAAAATGAGATGGTGCCATCTGTGTCTAGCAGCTGAAGGCCTGGGCTTGGTCAAAAGTTGACCCACCCTTTTGATCCTATGATTTCAACAGAAAACCAAAAAGCAGACTACAGTGTACAGAAACACCATATTGTATTTGTAAGATTTTAATTGTATAAACATTTTATCTTCACATCTTCTTACACTGATTTTATTTACCTGCAGAGTTTCTCCCATTCACCTTTAAATATGCTATCATTCTCTGTCCGTGATTTTTTTCCAATCATGTTCTCATTATGTCCCATCACTTTATGACAATGACATTGCCGCATAGTGACTTCATTACTGTAAAGAAATAATATGAGTTTACTGCTGAAAAAAAGTATAATTAAAAGCATAAATTATGGCTGCTGTCAAGACAACAGACATTAACACTGAAACTTAGAACATAATGCAGAAATAGGTTAGGTTTATGCCACCTGAAATCATTGTGAACCTTGAGTGTTTTCTCTACAAATAATCTACCCAAAAGTTATTACATTTTTTTTAAACGAGGTGAATCACCTATATTGCCTCTTTTCCTGGTCTTTTCTTTTCTTGATACTTACCACAGTAATATTAAAAGGTGTTATAAGAATGTTTTAAAAGCCACTGAAAGACATATTAGTACAAAGTAGTTGTCATCAAAAACCAATGAAGTTATGAATATATGCGCTAACAAAAATCTTTAATCTTATGCAAAGTCCAAGGAAACTACAGCAACATCTTAAAAAATTGACTTTTCAACTACCATCTGCTAAGTAAAATCACAGCTGTGTCAATTCTTTAACATTCTGAGATGGAGGGGCTCCCCTGCTCTCACTTGCACCTTGCCCTCTCAAGCTAGCATAATATTGAGGTTCAGAAAGCCAGTGCCCCACAACCAGTGCACTTCAAGACTTCAAATTAGAGACCAAAATTTCAACAAAGTTGTTCAACAACACTGTGCTTAGAGAAGAGAAGTTTGGGTACAACTTTAGTCCTGGGAATCTTAATGTTTTGTATGGAATGGTAGCCTCATAAACAGAGATCCACCACAGAGGACTGCACACAAGTAGAGGATGCTTGGTTACGCTATTGGGGGTGTTGCAGTGGAAGGCCATGATTATTTTGAGGGGCTAGAATAGATGAGCTCTATGATTACCTACTGCTCAGAGGTTTGCCAATCTACAGAAACATACACACACCCAGAAAACTTTGACACTCCAAAATAACAAAGACTTCAATGTTTCCCTCTGAGTGTATATGTATCTATATCTACATTCCTATATGTATATAGATATAGGTATAGATGTACATATATATCTATATGATTTCTAGATTTTTGAATATCTTATTTTATATATCTGTATCTATGTGTATAAATAGGTATATATATGTAAAATTATGCACACTGATTCGCCAATGTATTTGATCCTTTACATACATGTGATCTTATAGAAATAATAAAATGGTATATTTTGTCACAAAAAATAATAGTAATAAATAAGAAGATGGGCGGAAACTTTCGGAGGTGATGGGTAAGTTTATGGCGTAGAGCGTGATGATGGTTTCATGGATATATGCTTGTTTCCAAACTCATCGAGTGTATACATTAAATATGTACAGCTTTTTGTATGTCAAAAAACATTTTTTGAGGAAACAAGGTATTGTCTTTCACATGCTACACTGACAAATATTTAAATGAAAATCTCTAATCTTGATGAAAATATTTTTAAACTAGTGACAGATACACTGACGGGGGCAATTAAATTTGCTCGACCCTCCTGAAAAGTAGCTTAGCAATGTATTTTATGAGATAAAAATAATTTCATGCAATTTGATCCAGTAAAATTATTCACAGGAATATCCTAAGGCAAAAATAAAATATAAGAAAAACACATCAGCATGAATATTTTCATTGCAGTATTATTTACAAGATGAAAATGGAGTCAACAACTCTAGAATTGTACGAATATTATGCAGTCATTATAAAATTAATATAAAAACAAAAAAGGATAAAAAGAAAATCTAAGAATGTGAATTCCTAAATGTATTTGAAAAACCTCATCTCATCTGCTCTTTTGCCCCTGAGAACCGTCATAGGACAACATCTCTGATGTGGTTATAATATAAGGAAACATCGGGTTATATATTATATATTTTCAAAAATATTATCTATTGTTTTTATTTTTGTTGGTATATATTAAACTCTTACATATATGATAATTATTGAAAATTTTTGCCAACAAGAATCTAAGAGGATTATTCCTACCATATACAAAGAAATATTTTCCTAATGGTGACTAGCAGGTTATTTATTCCTAAAATTCTTTATTTCACTGCTTAGGAACCTGAATATGTGCTAAATAAGTAGACTCCTTGACGAGTGATTTGTCGTGTTTACCAAAACGTGAGGTCTAATTTCTGTTAAAATATTTTTCAATATTTTTAATGAATTTTAATAAAGGTTTATCAGGTGCTTGTTATGGTGCAGAACTTTTATTAAATTCTGTGATCCATAAAACATTTTTTTTGAATGACACATAGTTTAGTTTTTCATTTAGAGGCTATAAAAGTGTTCACAAAAGTTATGTTGAAAAAAAAGTGATTGAAAGTGCTAAAACACTGTACAGAATATAAAATCCTTTCATAGACTTTTTATGACACATGAAACATGAGTCTTAAAGGTTTAATGTTACTGACTTTTATACAAGGCTTTTTAATTCTTGATTCCAGTTATGGTTCTGCAAATGAACTGTGACATTAAAAGGAATCAGGCTGGAACTGCCTGGGCTCCCTTTCTAGATGAGTTCTGACTGGCCATGAGAGGTTCGCTCCGGGACCCACCCCACCCACAACTGATTAACGCTCACTTGCTTTCCAGGAACAGAGGAGTGAGCCTACTTTACAGATTCCCTCCTACCTAAATTCAGTATTACTGTTGGGGAGGGCACGCAGATTATTCTTAGTAAACACGAAATGTGAAGGATGTCTATGCCTTAATCCTCGATTCTTTAATGGCGTATACCATTTACTGCTATAATTGCAATGTTGTCTTGGTGAACTACAGAGCCCAATATTGCTGTCTGTTCCATTAACATATGGATAGAAATTTACTTTGGCCCTACCTTCTGGGAATTTAGAATCAAGGTACTGACCTAAATTTAGTACCAGAGACGACTTCACTATTTTTTGTTAATTTCTAGTATTGGGATTCAACCATGTAAAATTGCCATTTTTGTAAATTAAAACCACTGAAATCTTCAATTTCTTATGGTCCATCTTAATTTTCTGAGATTGCCTAAAAATTAATAGGTTTCAAAAGCCGCAGTGGTGGTTTGTATCAAGAGGAGAATAGAGCAATATGTGATGAATCAGATTGATATAAGAAGTCAATTTGGGTAATTCAGATTAGACTTCAGAGTGATATGCTCAGCTTAAGTTATGTTGAGTAGTGCCTAAAGCTTACACATTATTTTGTACGTGTAGACATTGTTCTTGTTGGTTAATTTCATAGAAGAATCAAAGATCCAGTTTTGATCTGTTGATATTGTACTATGAAAATTACTTACAAAAATGCTCGGGTTTATAGAAGAGAATGAAAAAAGTATGGTGCTGAATAACTTCCCCACATACTTTAGCTTGCATTAAGAATCGTCAATGATACCAAAAAGGCTGAAATAAAATATTTGTGCCATATATGATATTAATGAGTCATCTGTTTGTTTTAATAAAAACTCTTCCTTATTTCAAAATTATTTTAATATGAAAGGGACTAGACATTGGATTTCTCAAAATTAGTCATAATTAATATTCTGGATGTAACTGAAAGAATAATCAAATACAGCAAAAATGTTACTCCCTTGTAATCTGTGATGTTTCTAATATGAAACAGGTGATTCTTATTTAGCAAAAATTATCAAGTAATTTCTTTCTCTATTCATCTCACCACTACATATTATAAACCAAAGACTCACAAATTTTACAATAATTTTAGTGTGCTTCAGAAATTATTGAAAGATATATTTTTGATATATTACTATATAGTGCATTAAAGACATATTGCAAATGGTAATTTTTTCTTTAACTTCAATGATTTATGTGTTATCCATTGTAGCTTAGTTTATTATATATACTGTGTCTGTAAGATATTAAAACTGCGTTTCAACTAGAATATTCTGTGTTAAGACTTCATTAAGACAGATTTGCTTTTCTCTCATGTGTTCTAAATTAATAAATTTTAGTAAATTGTCAAATGACTTCTGAATATTATCTTTAAATATTACTTATCTATCTGTTACCCTAGAGATGAACAATACAAAATTCAAAATACTTAGTCTACTAAAGCCAAGAGCTAACAAGCAAAAATCCTGCCTAACACTCAAAAAAACCTTGAGAAATCTGTCCAATGGGAGAGAAGCTTCTGGGGTACATGATAGAAATCTGAGCAAGCCAAGGGGAGGGAAAAAAGCCATTACAAGCTTTGTCACTATTAAAGACATTTTTGTACCAACAAACATTGCTAATTTAGGAAGGAAAAAGAATAAGCTAAGAACTTGAAAACAAATCTAACTTTTTGAGAAACTGTTTCCAAACAGGTGATATTTTCTAAAAATCTCATTTTAATCTTTCAGTATGTATTACATATATTTCTTTTTTAGGACATTTTATATGTCTCCTGCTTGCTGTGTCACTGGATTTTAAAATTATGAGTATGGGGGATATAAGAGACATGTGTTACTTCCACTTGGAGGCAATAAAAGATGGTGTGAGATCTCCAAGCTGTCACTCCCCATCAGCAGTGACTTTAGAAAGCACAGTTGAGATGGCAGAGCCACAAAATGAAAGAACCCTAGATCCCTGGGTCACCACATGGAGAGGAGCTGCTCCGGAGAGTCTCTTGACCTTCTTAAGAATTCTCAAGAGAAGGAAATAAGCCTTGTTGTGTTAAGCCACTAATATTTCAGATTTATTTGTTACTGCAGTGAAGACTAGGCTATCTTGACAGTACTTTGTCTTACAAGCCAGATAACTCAGAGCCATCCTTAAATTCTCCCTCTTATCCCCTCACCGTATCAAATCAGTCCACACGTTGATTTTAGCCTCCTAAATACTGTTCTAAATTCTACTACTATTCTAAGAACCAAAGATAACAAAGATAAATAAGATAGATGCTCACGTTTTTGTGGATGAGACAGAAATAAAGGCAGATTATTTGAACACAGAGAGACTGGGTACAGTAACAGGAGTTGGTTCTTTTGTGCAGTGGCACAAAAGAAGAGATCGTGCTTTCCATGAATCAGGTGAGGCTTCCCAGAGAAGAAGATGTTTAAGCATTGTCTAAAAAAATGAGTCCCAATCTTAGACTGTTATAATAGCCTCCTAATTGGTCTCCCTGCCTGGAGGCTTCTCCTGCCCTCCACCACCCTACACGTCAATCCTCCCAAATGTCATCTAGGTTATCTTTCTAAAGTTCAAAGGGCCATTCACCTGATTGAAAGCATTCCACAACTTACCTCTCCATCTCATTTCCCACCACACCTCCCTTTGTGTTCGCTACAGAAAACACCTTGTCTTTCCCTGAGCGCCCCAGCTTTTCACAGCTCACTGCTGTAGTGTCTTTTGTTCTCTCTGACTTGATGGCCCACCTCTCCTTCCTTTTCTCTGCTTGGCAAACTCCTATGATAAAGCACTTCCTGGCGCAGATCTGGCAGAATGAATCACACCTTTTACTCATGCTCTGCGAATCTATCTGCTATAATAACAATAATAACTAATATTTATTGAGAACTTCTTTTTTGTCGGGCACTTAAGCACTTTCCACATCGATTGTTCCATTCAATTCTCACAAAAGGCCTATGAGGTAACTTATTACGATGATGTACCTTTTACAAATGAAGAAGCTAAGTCTTGGGCTCAGTAGCCAACCCAAGTTTTTACACAGCTGGTAAAGGAAGAATCAGAATAAGATTGTATCACAGTTGGACAGTTGGATTCCAGATTTGTACACTTAATCACTGTGCTTCTTGATCTCATTCAAGTTAAAAAATTCCTTGGTCCTGCTCACTGCCTTTTCTCCCATACACCCAATAACTTCGCTATGTAGGCAAACCCATGCTTAGCATGCTATTCCTTCATCTTTAAAGGCCCTTCGTCATTTTATTTACCTGGTTCCCTTCTGCTTCTTCTTCACATGTCAGCCCTAGCATCCTCTCTTCTCACTCCCCCACGTTAAAGAAATACCTCTTCAACACTCACAGCATCTCATATACATTCCTACTATATCATGGGCTACCCCATGCCCCAGTTGTTGGCTAATTTCTCTCTCTCTTTCTCTCATCAGTGTAGAGCTGCTCCAGGGCCAGCATTACTCTTAGTCCCTATCCCTGGCACCTTGCTAAGTGTCTGACACACAGTGAGTGCTCAACAAATGTCTTTGAAAGAATGAATGAATGAATGGCATACATTTTGTTACTCACATTTTATTATTATTAAAACGTTGCTCTCCCAAATTATTAACTTTTTATTTTGGAATGAAGGACATTTTGTCCCTTCTTAATAACTTCCTAATGAAAGGTTCAATTTGTGAGTTATGTGATCCCATTCATATTATATTTCTTAATTTATTATTTATTTCTCTCATATATGTATGAGTGGATATATATTACAGAAAATTAAAGCTCCAAAGTGAAAGTTAAAGTATTTTCTCCTAAACTTTTTATTTCAAAACTTAAATTTCAAAACTTAAAACTTAATCCTAAAATGTGACATTTCCAATCTTTCCTTTTTCTCTCGTAGAGAGAAAGTCACCTGAGAAAACAACAATAATAATTGTTAAAAAGTATTAAGCTCACTACATGTGACAATCTCTGTTTTCATGTTTTACATGAAGTAGCTCATGTTCTTCACACCAACCCTATGAGGTTACTACCATTATTATCCTCATTTGACAAATGAGGAAACTGAGGTACTTTGATATTAAGTAACTTATTCAAGGTCACATGTTAGTGAGAACAGAACATGAAGACTGCTTTCAAACTCAAAGTCATCTTATATTACCATATTTTAAAGGAGAGGATGTTTTACATGTTGATCTCTATACTTCCAAACAAACTAATAAAAATGAGAAGAGTGAAAGTAACCTATATTTGGGCTATGAGAGAATTATGGGAAGTTAAGAGTTTCTCGCACATTACGTGTGATCCTAATTGCATATCCCTAGGATGCCTTGACGACGTGTAGTATTCTCAATATCATCCAGTCTAGTTGTGAAAAGGTAGATTTGTAAAGCAATTTCCTTTTTCACTTCTTCCTTAATATTCATATTGCTTAGATCTTTCACTAACTAATGGACTTGATAGAGTTCATATATAGAGGTTCAAAAGGGCTAAGACCTTATAATCAATTTTGTTACCTTGTTGATCACTCAAAATTATGGCAGTTTGCTGATTACACATTTGCAAGTTCTGCCTCTGATCTTGTCTTCAAAGACCTTATAATCCTGAAAGGAGAAATAAATAACTAGAATGCAAGACAGAAAAAGGTACATACCATAAAAGAGACATGGATAATAGCTAAATGGAACTTGAAGAGGGAAAGAATATTTCTACTTTGTGGAACAAGTTGAATTTGAGTTGGAACTTGACATAGAAGGATAATTTCAACAAGTAATAGTAAGTGAAATGCCAATCTGGCCAAGGACAAAAGGATGGAGGAGAGAAACATGAGGCAGTTCCAGGAAACAGAGAGAGCGGTTCAGATGGGCTAGTGAATGGAGAATGTGTAAAGAGGAGGACTGGAAAGCAAGAGATATTCTTTGAGACTTATTTTACAAGGTCTTGAATTACAAGCTAAGAAGCTAAATAGGATTCTTTAGGAATTAAGGAGTCAACAAAAGTCTTAGAAAGATATTTTTTGGCAAACAAAAGGGAGAAGAGAGAAGATAAAGACTAGAAATTTTGAGGCTATTGCAATATATCAAATTGATGGATAATGAAGACTTAAAAGAGATAGGGTGAAAGGGACAAATTCAGAAGACCGAGTGGAAATAGCAGCTATAGGACTTGTAACAAATTGTATACTGTGAGAGAGCACTCAAGGTTTCAACTTTTATTGATCCTGGAACTATTGATGGCTTTATTCAAAATAGAAAACACGACAGCAGGATAAATCTCAAGAGGAAGGATAGATGTCATATCCAGACATGTTCCACTCTATGGGGCAGGGACTATCCAGTGGCGATGCCTAATGGGCAGAAGTGGATTTCAGAAGAGTTGGCACATGGACTTGTGCATTTCTAAATCATTCAGAAAGAGGGAGTGGTTTGCAGCCGCAAGATTTGAACAGATGCCCAAAACAGAAAAGGTGGTCAATAGAATGTGGATCTTCAGAAAGAAGCGAAAAGAAACCTCCAGAAAAAGAGCAGACAGAGAACAGAAGACCAGAGTGAAGAGAACAAAATTAAGTAAAACAAGGGAATAGAAAGTTTTGACAAGAGTGTCAAATTTTGCGAAAACATCTGAGAGAACTTTAACTAAGATAAAAGAGAATTGAGGTACTGATTGATGGGACATGAGGACAAGACATAACCTGGGACTACCTTGCAAACCAGGACATGTGATCACCTTAGTTATGATTGAAGAAGTAATTGGTGAATTTCAAGAGATTTCCTGCTCCACAAATTCAAGTTAAGTGAGATGTTTCAAAGCAGAGCCAGTTATCTAGACTCTATTACAATGCTCTTTCCCACTATATGTCCCTAAAAGAAGACAAAGACATAGAAACAGGAGAAAATTATGTAAAGAGTAAGAAATCAACATGAACTATTTTTTTTAAAGGAAAAGAAGAAAATTCATTCCTTCAGCAGGAATTTATTGAGTGGTTACTATATGTGAGACTGTAGATGATACACACTAATATAAAAAGTTTATTCCTAAGTATTTCATTCTTTTTGATGTTGTGTTAAGTGGGATTTTCTTTCTTTTTAGGCAATTCATTTTTAATGTTTAGAAATGCAACTGATTTTTGTATGTTGATTTTGTATCTTGCAACTTTACTGAATTCTTTTATTAGTTCTAACAATTTCTTCATATGGTCCTTAGAGTTTTTTATGTATAAGATTATGCCATCTGCAAAGAGAGATAATTTACCTCTATTTTTTTCCATTTGGATGACTTGTATTGCTTTTCCTTGCCTAACTGCACTGGCTAAGACTTCCAATGCCACATTAAATAGAAGTAGTGAGAGTGGGCACTCTTGCCTTTTTCTGGATCTTAGAGGAATGCTTTCAATTTTCACCGCTGTATATGATGTTAGCTGTGGATTTTTCGTATACAGCCTTTATTGTGTTGAGGTAGGTTCCTCCTATACCTAATTTTTGAGAATTTTTATCGTGAAAATTTGTTGAGTGTTTTCAAATGCTTTTTCTGTGTCTATTGAGATGATCATGTGATTTTTATCCTTCATTCTGTTAATGTAGTGTATCACATTGATTGATTTTTATATCTTGAACCATCCATGTATCCCAGGGATGAATCCCACTTGGTCATGGGATGTGATCCTTTTAATGTGCTGTTGAATTCTGTTTGCTAATATTTTGTTAAGAATTTTTGCATCTATGTTCATCAGTGATATTGGCCTATAGTTTTCTTTTCTTGTGGTGTCTTTGTCTGCCTTTTAACCAGTAAGTGAAAGAAAATTTAAGAAGATACAAACAAATGGAAAAACATCCCAGGCTCGTGAATTAGAAGAATTAATATTGTTAAAATGTCCATACTACCCAAAGCGATCTATATATTCTGTGCAATCCATATAAAAATCCCAATGGCATGTTTTATAGAAATAGAAAAAACAACCCCAAAATTCAGGTGGAAACACAAAAGACCCTGAATAGGCAAAACAACTTGAGCAAGAAGAACAAAGCTGGAGGGATCACACTTCCTGATTTCAAAATATATTACAAAGCTACAGTAATCAAAACGATATGGTACTGGTATAAAAACAGACACATAGACCAATGAAGCCAGAAATAACCCTTCTATATATGGTCAACTAATTTTCAACAAGGATGCCAAGAATACACAATGGGAAAAGGATAGTCTTTTCGATAAATACTGTTGGGGTTTTGTGTGTGTGGATATCCACATGCAAAGAATGAAATTTGACTCTTATCTTACACCATACTCAAAAACCAATTCCAAATGGATTGACTTAAACGTAAGACTTGATACTGTAAAATTACTAGAATAAAACACAGAGAAAAATCTTTCTTATCTTGACATTGGCCTTGGCATTGATTTCTTGAAAAGCATAAGCAACAAAAGCAAAACTAGACAAATGGGACTACATCAAACTACAAAGCTTCTGTACAGCAAAGGAAACAATCAACAAATTGAAACAAAATGGGAGAAAATGTCCGTAAACCATGTATCTGATAAATGGTTAATCTCCAAAATATATAAGGAATTTCTACAACTCAACAGCAAAAAAAGAAATAACTTGATTAAAAAATAAACAAAGGACCTGAATAGGCATTTCTCCAAAGAAAATATACAAATGACCAATAGGTACATGAAAAGGTGCCCAACATTACTATTCTTCAGGGAAATGCAAATCTAAACCAGAATGAGATATCACTTCACCTGTCACCTGTTAGGATGACTATTATCAAAAACACAAAAGATAAATGCTGGTGAGGATGTGGAGAAAAGGGGACCCTTATACACTGTTGGTGGAAAGCTAGATTGGTCCAGCTGCTCTGGAAAACAGTATGAACATTCCTCAAAAAATTAAAAATATAACCATTATATGATTCACCAATCTGGGCATATATCCAAAGGCATTGAAATCAGCATCTTGAAGATATATATCATGAGCACCCCCATATTCATTGCAGCATTATTCACAATAGGCAAGACATAGAAACAACGTAAGTGTCCATCAACAGATGAATGGATAAAGAAACTAATCTATTTACATATAATGGATTATTATTCAGCCTTTAAAAAGAAGGAAATCCTGTCATTTGCAACAACATGGATGAATCTGGAGGATGTTATGCTAAGTGAAATAAGCCAGATACAGATGGACAAATACTATATGATCCCACTTATATGAGGCATATGAACTAGCTAAACTCATAAAAGCAGAGAGTAGAATGGTGGTTACCAAGGGTTTGGGCCTTGGGAGAGAATGGGGAGGTGCTGGTCCAAGGGCACAAGCTTCAGTTAGGAAAGGTGAATAAGTCATAGAGATCCACTGTACACAATGGTGCCTATAGATAACAATACTGTATTGTATACTTAAAACATTCCTTAGAGGGTACATACTATGTTAAGTGTTTTTATCACAAAAATAAATAAAGAAGACAGGAAGAAACTTCTAGAGGTGATGGATATGTTTATGGCATTGATTGTGATGATGGTTTCACATGTGTATTCTTATCTCTAAACTCATCAAGTTGTATACATTAAATATCTACAGCTTTCTGTATGTCACACTTATCTCAATAAAGTGATTTTTTTTACTGTGGTCATAATAGCTTTTAACATTGTGAAATTTCAGTTGTAAATTAATATTTGTCATACACCATATAAGTGTGCCCCTTAACCGCTTGTGCCCACCCTCTTTCCCCCTTCCCCCAGTAACCACTAATTTTTCTCTTTGTCAGTAAGTTTGTTTATATTCCACATATGAGTGAAATCATACAGTGTTTGTCTTTGTCTGTCTGGCTTATTTCGCTTAACATAGTCCCCTCAAGGTCCATCCATGTGATTGTGAATGGGATGATTTCATCTTTTTTATGGCTGAGTAGTATATATATACCACATCTTCTTTACCCATTCATCAGTGGATGGGCACTTGGGTTGCTTCCACATCTTTGCTATTGTGAATAATACTGCAATGAACATAGGGGTGCATAAGTTTCTTTGTATTGTTGATTTCAAGTTCTTTGGATAAAGACCCAGTAGTGAGATAGCTGGGTCATACGGTATTTCTATTTTTAAGTTTTTTGAAAAATCTCCATACTGTTTTCCAGAGTGACTGCACCAGTTTGCATTCCCACCAGCAGTGGATGAGGGTTCAATAAAGTGATTTCTTAAAAAATTAGAATAAAAGGTGGTCTCTGTCCTTGGAGAACTCGTTATCTAAGTAGGGAAAGATATGTTTATAATTAGAAATATGAGAGGCCTTTAAATAAAATTCAAAAACTTTAAATTTATAAAGAAAATCAAATGAAGAGAAAAGAGATTTTTTTTTTAAAGTATTCTCATTTAAGCAGAATTAAAGAACACATTTGAGGTAAAGATGAGAGTAGGCCCCTTTAACAGAGAAAAGGGTTACTTGAGCCAGGTGAGACACACAAAGGAATTTTAAAAGATGTATATGCTACATTAACTTGAGTTAACATGTTTTCCTATTTTCATTATTAATAGCAAAAACAATATCATGAATGCCTACTGTGATGAGAGGACTTTATATCCATGACATAGAAACTAATTAATTAATTGAACATTGAGTTCCATAGAATCATTAAACCCAGAATATGATTTGGGAATGTTAGGAAGTCTATATTTAAAGCACAATCCTCTGCAAATGATTTAAATAGCCAATGAGCTAGCAATGACTGTCACATCACACAATGGACCAGGTTTTGGAGTGTATCAATGAACCTCACACAGCCACTGAAGGTAAAAAGCAACAACCTCTAAACTACTAGGGATCCCTAATGGGAAAAAAATGATGATATTAAAATAAATTGAATCAGCAAAAATGCTTCAAACTCTCCAGACTTATTTGGGGAAAGAGTGAGCAAATAAATTAAGTGGTCAGAAAATACATCTGGGATGCAAAGTAGCAAGACAAATAACAATCCATTTTTTATAATTAAAGCTCAGCTAAACTATCATTGGGCCACAATGATAATTTTTTATAGAACTATAAATATCACCAGGGGATTTGTCAAGAAAAATTGCCTTGCAGCACTTTTGGAAAAATTAATGCATATTCAATATTGATTTTGATTTGTGCATGTTAAGCTGTGCCTCCTCAAGTAAAATATTCCTGAAGAAGTCAATAATATGCCGTAATCTCATATGACACTAATAAAATAACGCAAATGACAATTCATTTTTGTTTACCTGTCTATGACTTAATGGATGGATAAATTTTGTTAAAGGAGGAAGCGAGAACTTGGTGCATAGTAGGCACATTTATAAAACAATTGTGATTGATCTTTTCTCTTTTTTTTTGGTCACTTGCCTAAGAGAGAAAGTGAAACAATGAATCTTTTGGAATTCTTTCCTGAAAAGTATCTTTATAGCTGTTGATATGTGTTATGAATTTCAGAGAACCGAAGCCACATATATTAGGTAGTTCGTTTTGTTCACTAAGATATAGTAGAGTAGTTGTGTTGCCAATAAAGTCCAAGGAAGCTAAAGATACGCAAAACAGTGTCCTTATAATGACTTTATATGTAACACTACTAATTCTATTACTCAAAATTGTTAAAATTAGTAACACTAAAGCTGTTTTCTTGAACTTAGGGGACGCTAGTAAAAGAAAAGAATAACTGAACAGTGAGACAGACAAGTGAAGTCTTAGTTTCAAAGAAAAATACAGAGCAAGTAAGAACTATTTTCCATCTAATCCAACTTTGCCCTTCTTCTATTATGAGAAGGCAATGAATTAAAGACACAGTTTGCTCAGGACACCAATGAAATTTACAGTAACTAATTTGCAGGAGAAAATACAATGTATCTTAAGAAAATAAATCTTAGCCTGATTTTCCCTAGTTATTTCCTAGCCATCATTCAAATTCTTAGAAAGGCACCTTAACTCTTTCAAGGTACTAGTAATCCATATAGGCCATGGTAGGAACATTACAGTAACAGTTAAGGTGCCACTTAAACCCAAAAGCATACAACCCAGGAGTGCCTTGGGCAATGAGAATTTGTCTGATGTATTCATTCTCTGGAAAAACACTGTTGGCCACAGTGTGAGTTTGGTCATAATGTACGCAGAACCGAAACATTAAACAGAATGGTAACTTAGGTGAAAAGTCAGTTGTTGACAAAAATTGTTAAAATTGGCTCACCTGCGTAACAATAGGACTTAAAAATAAAAGGAAAGTACCACCCCTTCTTGCTTCACTGGGTCTCACAGACAAAGGAAAACTCAAATTACTAAATTAGTTATCCAAATTAATAAATCTTTTCATCATCTCATAAAAAATTTTACTCAAAATGGATCTTAGACCTAAATGTGAAAACTAAAACTATAAAACTTCCAAAAGAAAATTTAGAAAAAAATCTTTGTGACCTTGGGTTAGGCAAAGATTTCTTAGATATGACAACAAAACTATGATTAGTAAAAGAAAAAATTGGTGAATTGAACTTATATCAAAATTAAAATCTTCTGCTTTTTGAAAGACACTTTAGAGAAGGAAAAGACAAATCATAGATCCGGAGAAAATGTTTACAAAGCACATATTCGATAAAGGACTTGTATCTAGAATATTTAAGGAACTCTTAAAACAATTATAAGAAAACAACCCAATTTTTTTTAATAGGTAAAGATTTTATAGACACGTTACCAGAGAAGATACACTGATCACAAATAAGCACATGAAAAGATACTAAACTTTATTAGTCATTAGGGAAATGCAAACTAAAACCATAATGAGATGCCACTACATACCTGTTAGAATGGCTAAAATTTAAAAGACTGGCCATGGCAAGCACTGACAAGAATGTAGAGTAACTGGAACTTTCATACAGTGCTGATGGAAATATAAAATGGTACAGCCACATTAAAAACAGTTTAGTAGTTTCTTAAGATGTTAAATAGACAACTGCCATATGACCCAGCCATTTCACTCTTAGATATTTACCCAAGAGAAATGAAAAGCATATGTCTATACAAAAACTTGTAGGTGAGTGGTCACAATACTTTATTTGTAATAGTCAAAACTCAAAACAACCCAAATGCCCCCCAGTAAATGGTAGTATATCCATACAATGGAACACTAATCAGCCACAAAAGAACATGCTACTGATATATGAAACAATGGGGATGAGCCTCAAAATAATCATGCTGAGTAAAAGACGCCAGACCAAAAAGAGTAGATGTTATACAATTCCATTTATATGAAACTCTAGAAAATGCAATCTATAGTGACAAAAGGCAGATCAGTGGTTGCTTGGGACGGGGTAAGGAGGAAGCAGGGAATTAGGGAGGGAAGGTGTGAGCAGCGATTACAAAAAGGGACCTGGAAATGTCTGGGCATGATTGACTTGTTCAGCATCTTGATTGTGGTGATGGTTTCTTGGGTCAAAACTTTTCAAATAGTAACCCTTAAATATATGTAGTTTATTATACATCAATCACACCTTAATAAAGTCATTTTTTTTTAATGAAGGTCCAACCTCTTTTTGTTTTACTGGAATCTTCTAGACAAAGGAAAATACAAGTAAATAAAAAATCTTTTCATCATAAACTATTGAGTCCAGTCTGTTAATGGAATCTGAATTCCCAACATCTTACTTTGAAACGTTTTTTTTGGATGGGGCACTCCCATTACTGATCCCACGTCCCCAAGTGAATTTTACAGTTCTTGTGTGAGCACCTAGGAACCCTAGCAGGTTTTAAAAAGCTAATCTTTATTGTGTGTGAACTCTATACCAAGCACACTCTAAATACTTAATATCGCTATTTCACTTAATTCTCACAATAGCCCCAAAAGGTAGGTGTCATTATTATTCCCATTTTACAACAGAAGAAATTGAGGCTCAGGGGGCTTAAGTAAATTACTCAAGGTTACACAGCCTGTAAATCCTAGAGTGAGGATTTGAACTTGGTCAGAGACCAGAGCACATGTGCCTAAATAAATGCTATATTGCCTCACTGTAGAACAAGAATGTATGGTCACGTAATAATTTATCTGCCGCTGGAAAGGGGGGAAGAAGAGGTCCGTTAGTTTCCTAGGGCTGCTGTCATGAAGGATCAAACACTGGGTAGCTTAAAACAACAGAAGTTTTTGTCTTGCATTTCTGGAGGCCAGAAGTCAAAATCTCTCTGATGGCTCCCGGGGAGTCCCTCCTTGTCTCTTCTGTCTTCTGATGTTTGCCAGCAATCCTTGGCATTCCTTGGCTTGTAGCATATCACTTCAATCACACAGCCATCTTCTCCTTGTGTCTCTTGTCATCTTCCCTCCGTGCAGTGTCTTTTTCTGTGTCCAAATTTCCTGTTTGTATAAGGACACCAGTTATCCTGGAGAAGGACCACCCTAATGACTTCATTTTAACTTGAATATGTCTGTAAAAACCCTATTCCCAAATAAAGTCACTCTCTGAGGCACTGAGAGGTAGGACTTCAACATTTCTATTTGGGGAAACATAACTCAACCTATAGCAAGAGGTAATAGAACTAAAGGGTGTGGGAAAACCAGAGGATTGGCCTTATAACATGGAGAAAAATTCCTTATCTTAAATATTAGTAGAATCTCTTGTGGATCTGCAGAACTGTAAGAATGGCCTTGCAAGCAATCAGCGACCCGGGAATTCTTAGGGAAAGAGTACATCATATCACACAAATCAAAGCCTTAGTTCTCCTTACAATTTTCTGATTTTCACAAACTATAAGATCACAAAGTGACATTATTCTTCCACTTATTCTATAAATACTAGTTGAGCTCTGTATTATATGCCATGAATAGTGCTGGCTTCTGGGGATACAGAGTTCAAACATCACAGTCTAGAGGGAAGACAATGTCCGTCAAGTATAACAGGGTTAAAAGGGGCTTACTAGAAGTTTACCTAGAATGCTACTGAGTCCAGAAGTAAACAAATTACTCAAGGAAGGGGATGATGATTCAAGGAAAGCATGAGATGATTCTTAAAAGACAGATAGAAGCTTGCCAGACAACAAAAGTCAAAAAGAGCATTTCAAAATGTGTAAAGTTAACACAGCCCCAAATGAACTCCAGTTCTTGCCCCCAAATCTGCTCCCCCAGTATCCCTTCCTGTGTCAGTCAACTCTATCTTTCAAGTTGCTCAGAACAGAAAACTTAGAGTCATTCTCAACTCCTCTCTTTCCCTCATACCTGTCTCCAACCCATCAGGAAAAGCTGTTGTCTCTACCTTCAAAATATATCCACAATCTGTCAACTTTTCACCACCTCTGCTATTCCAAGTTACCATCACCTCTCACCTGCAATAGATTGTTACCTAGTCTGGCTGCTTCTAACTTTGTCATCCTCTACTGTCCGTTCTCAACACGGCATCCAGCATTATTGTTTTAAAATGTGAGTCAGATCATGGTGGTCCTCTGCAATGGCCTCCCATTTCACTCAGACCAAAAAGTGAAGTCTTCCAATGATCTAAAAAGGCCCTCACAATTTAGCCCCTCAATCTCCCTCTCTCCCTTCCTCAGTACTGTTATCTCTCTGACCCCTTCACCCTGCTCACTGCTCTCCAGTCACATTTGTGGCTGTTCCTAGAACAGACAGCAAAATTCCATGTCAGGGTCTTTGCACCAGCTGTTCCCTCTGCTGGAACTCTGTTCGTCCAGATCTCTGCGTGGCTAATTCCCTCACCTTCTTCAGGTCTTACTCAAACATCTCCTACCCCAAACACTCTATATCAAATGGATTCTCATTTCCCCCCCTAAACTACCACCTCACATTCTCAATTCCCCTAATCTTGCTCTGCTCTAACCTTATCACCTTCTAACATACTATAATTTTCCTAACTATGATGCTCATTGCTGGTTGGTCTTTCTGCAGTAGAATGCAAGCTCCATGAGGGTAGAGATCTTTGTTCACTTCATTGATGTATCCTTAGATACAGTACCTATTACCTCAATAATGTTCGGTTTCTTTCTTTAATGAATGAAAATAAAAGCATTTCATTGACTATAAATGATTAGTGCCACGGGAGCATTAGAAGCATGCAAGATACATGAGAAGATAAAATTCAAGTTGTAGAAGGTCCTTCCATAACCTGCTACGAGTGCCGACAAGTGGGGAACCACTGATAAGATTTACACGTGGAATTAACATGATTATATTTGCATATTAGTACACTCTTCCATAAGTTGGATCAGCCATCTACAATTTTCCATGTTTGCAAAAATAAAATTTTAAAATAGTTTATTTAAACATGTTGTCATAGACATGGCCCTTCCTGTGTGCAATAGAAGCATAATTTTTCAGAGCACAGACTCTGGAACAGACTGCCTGGGTTTACATCTCGTTTCCACCAATAGCTCTAGGATCTAGAGCAAATTACTCAGCCTCTCTTTGCCTCATCTGTAAAATAAATGAGTTGTTGCAGGACTTAAAGAGTTGAAATAAAGAAAACGCTTAGAACAATGCCTAGACATAGTAAGCACTAGATGTGTTTTAATATTGTAAGTTACTGCACAGTGACCACGAGCAAAGTTTTTGTTTTTTTCAATAGTTTCTTTTTTTTTTTAAAGATTGGCACCTGACCTAACATCTGTTGCCAAACTTGTTTGTTTTTCTTCTTCTTCTCCCCAAAGCCCCCATTGCATAGTTGTGTATTCTAGCTATGAGTGCTTCTGGTTGTGCTATGTGGGACACAGCCTCAGCATGGCCTGAGGAGCAGTGCCATGTCCGCACCCAGGATCCGAACAGGCAAAACCCTGGGCCGCTGAAGCGGAGCACGCGAACTTAACCACTTGGCCACCGGGCCGGCCCCAATAGTTTCTTGAATAGGTAGCATTTAAGTTAATCAGGTCAGCAATCCTTTCACACAATGCTTTTACTGCTAAAACAAGAAAAACATTTCGTAGATAGTTTTTAAATTGCAAAAATATAATTTCATCTTTCCTCCAACAGTTTTGCATTTTCTAAATTGAGTAAGCCTTTTCATAGGTAAATATTTCTGGTATTTTCATATTTTAAATTAGTAAAACTTAAAGACATGATCATTGAAACTAACACTTCAAAGAATAAGTGCTCCGTTGTGTTTTGACTTTAAACTACTCCTGTCTCAGATTTCCACAAATTCCAATCTAGATGAGCAATATTCATTAAAATACCCACTGCTTGTTTTATTATTTATAGTCTAGATGTCTTTCCATTCAAACAAAGAGACAGATTGTCTTCTAGCTGAGACACCTGGAAGGTGCTTGAAGTACAAAGGCCATGATTCAAAAGTCTGCAGTGCAGTCAACAAGCAATTACTTTTGCATGTGAGAGGAGACTGTCAGCTTCAAACACAGGACATTCTTTGGGAAGATTAGCCCAAATTACATTTTATTACATTGGCCCACTTGAATAGCCTAAACTTCATATACTTCTTATTCTAATGGAATTCCAACTGGGGCATTAATATATTGTTTATGACATGTTTGGAGTTCTTGCGTTATCAGCATGCATTCATGAGAGAAGCTTCAAACAGTATCAGATAACAGTGAGCTGGAGGTTGGCTGTTGTACAGCATAGGGAATTTTATCATCTTGTTGAACCAGTGGCAGTGATTAAATTAAACTGTCTGAACAAAGCTTTTGCATGTCAGACTGTTGAATGGCAAAATGAAAGAGTGACACACTTCAAAGATCAGAGGAAGGGAGAGAGAGGACTAGAAAAACATAGTTATGTAACTCCTTATTTACCACATTTAGAAATAAAGTCAACAGTTAAGAACACTTTTCATTTTTCTTCAACTTTAAACTTTTCAGTATCATTTGATTTGCTTTCTAGGCAAATTTCCCCACATTCTTTCTCACATAACGTATTTAATTCAACTTGGAACATTGGCTGAGTGATGAGGTGGTTTGGGGTTTCTACTTTTGTTCTGTTTCTTTGTGCAAAGAGGGTTTTAAATTTGTTTTAATTTCTAATTTTTCTCTTGCTATTTCCAAATGAGGTATTTTAAGAAGAAAAAAACAGGAGATTAAAATGTTTCCATAATTTACTGCATGATTCTTATTTGGAGAGACAAACACAGGGGCTTTTATTTTTCCACTTCAAGAAACAAATCGAAATTTTGAAATAAAAGTTTAATGCAATAGAAGTAAACTGAAATTACTTTTATAAACTGAAACATTGCGATATATGAACTCTCTTAAGTTCATTGGCGAAAATGTTTTAAGAATCTAAATGTTTCTGAGACGCAAAGTAAGCTTTATAGGAATCCACATGTTTCCTATCCAATGAGATTTTTAAATCAACAAACTGTGCTGACATTTATTTATAATTATCTTTGTTAGTAAAAAAAAAGTTTTGTTAGTATTAAAATGTTATTTCCTCTCAAACAAAATAAAACTGGGAAAAAATCCAGAAAAAGCAAATTGAGTTTTAGTGCTGTTTCCATTACAAAGTCTACATAGCCCCAGTTTTAAATTATTGTCTAGATTGGTGGCTTCCTTTTTATTAAAACTCTAAATCAACTATTTAGAAACATTTAGGAAACTTCAATGTGTCATGATAGTTACAGAAGATAGGTATTCAAATGATGGTAACCCTTGTAAATTTATCAGTTTTATTTTTACAGTTGACAGAACTATAAAATAATGCCCATTTTGAAATAAATGCTGTTTCTTAATACACATCTTCACAATTTAGTTTTTCGTTTTCATTTATCATGAAAGGTGATGGCCTTTCAGAGAGAGCCACTGCTCAGAGACATCCACTAACATCTTAAAACACAAAACACTTTCAATCCAGTTCCACTTGAGATATTTAGTGATAGGAAAAAAATCAGAGAAAAAGCAAAAAGAAAGTTAACCTGGCCTCTTGGACTACTCCTCTGTGAATAACCACGTCAGTATGTATGCTTTACGAATGTACTTCTTTCTTTAACCCATGAAGTATCCAGGGCATGCTGAGTATAGTGAACCACAATCAGAATTGTGCACAGATATAACAAAAGATGAATTTGGCTTAGTTATGTGAGGCTCCTTTTTTTCGTTTTAAAGATTAGCACCTGAGCTAACAACTGTTGCCAATCTTCCTTTTTTTCTTCTTCTTCTCCCCAAAGCCCCCCAGTACATAGTTGTATATTCTAGTTGTGAGTGCCTCTCATTGTACTGTGTGGGACGCCACCTCAGTGTGGCCTGGTGAGAGGTGCCATGTCCGCACCCAGGATCTGAACCGGCGCAATCCTGGGCCGCCGAAGGGGAGGGCGTGAATTTAACCACTCGGCCACGGGGCCAGTCCCTGTGAGAGATTTTTTTAATTAGGTTAGAAACATTCTCATTTGTCAATCTGTGGAGACAGCATAAAAATTCCTAAATTTATAGATTTCTGAGTCCTAAAATCTATATGATTGTAAGCTTATTTAGAGCTTCTTTATAAACTGTATTTTCAGAGTATGTATTTTTGATTAAAATATAATTAGGAAGAAGTTATTTTTGACATCTTCTATAGTATAGGAGGTTAATGGTTACATTTATCAAAGATAAACACTCTAAAAACAAAAAATAAACTTTTCAGAGGTCCGCCCGGTGGCGCAGTGGTTAAGTGCACACGTTCCGCTTCGGCGGCCCAGGGTTCGCCAGTTCGGATCCCGGGTGCGGACATGGCACTGCTTGGCACGCCATGCTGTGGTAGGCGTCCCACATATAAAGTAGAGGAAGACGGGAACGGATGTTAGCTCAGGGCCAGGCTTCCTCAGCAAAAAGAGGAGGACTGGTAGTAGTTAGCTCAGGGCTAATCTTCCTCAAAAAAATAAAAATAATAAAAAAATAAACTTTTCCATTTCTCCTTGCATTTTACAAAAATTATTCAAGAATTAGACAATGAAGTAAATCTCTGTGAAGTCATAAAAGCAGAAAAATTTTAATATATATTACCTGATAAAAATATAATAAAATTAGAAACGAATAACAAAATTTACATAAACCCTCAATAAGTAGGAAATTCTAAAACACTCCCCAAGTGAATTCTTTCTCAAATCAGAAGTTGTAATGAGAGCATCATGAGTCAAAACTCATGAGATATCTTCAAAACAGATGTTCAAAAAAAAAGTTTTATTCCTGGATGTTTATATCATCCAAGAAAGAGAAAAAATGAGCATAAGTGAAAGGAGCACTTAATTACATAAGTCAGAGGACAAACACAGCATCGAAAGAATGTAAAAAGAAATTAATAAGCATACATTTAGAAATTGATAAATGAAAGCAGAAAACTTTGGAAATAATAACTTCATCCATAAACTAATATTTGGAAAAGATCAATAAAATAGACAATTCCTTGGCAAGTCCACTCAATAAAAAGAGGGGGAAAAACAAATACAACATTAAAAATCAGAAAGGATCTATAATCACAGGTTAAGTTTTCAAATTATAAGGTAATACTATTAACACAAAACCCAGAAACCAAAAAAGAGAAGGAATTATTGATTTTACTACAAAAAACATAAAACTTTTGTTTGGCCAAAGACATCCTCAACAATTTAGAAGATAAATTACAAAATTTCAATCTGGGAGACATGTTTGCAATCTGTATGAAAGACAAAATAAATAAAACAAGAGTAAACACATCTCAGAACAAATAAATAGGTTACAAAACTTTTAAAATATGACTCCTCTTTGACCTACCAGTTCTGTTTTTAGTAATTTATCCTATAAAAATGTTTGAAAAGATAGTCAGACATCCATTGCAGTTAATTTATAATGTAGAAAAATGAGAAACAACTATGTTTGTTGGTGAAAAAAAAAATCACAATACAAAAGGATACAATGAAATAATACACAGTCATGAAAAGAGTTAAGAAACAGATAAATAAAAATATCTCCAAAGCACATTGTTTAATGGGAGGTAAGAGAGAAGCAGGTTACAGAACAGTATGTAGAGCGTGATCAAAATTAGGGTTTTGTAAGCTTCTTTTGGGGCCGGCCCGGTGGCGCAGCAGTTAAGGTCGCACGTTCCGCTTCTTGGCAGCCCAGGGTTAGCCAGTTCGGATCCCGGGTGTGGACATGGCACCGCTTGGCATGCCATGCTGTGGTAGGCGTCCCACATATAAAGTAGAGGAAGATGGGCACGATGTTAGCTCAGGGCCAGGCTTCCTCAGCAAAAAGAGGAGGACTGGCAGTAGTTAGCTCAGGGCTAATCTTCCTCGGGGGAAAAAAAAATTAGGGTTTTGTAAAAATGAGGTGGGAGAATGGTTACATATGAGTCAAAGGACCTGGAAGAATATACACCAATCTAGGAACAATGGTTTTCTCTGGGACTTGGCATTGTGATTATGTAGTTTCAGTTTCTTTCCACCTACAGCAGTCTCCTTGTCTTTCCAAGACACTGACTGAGGAGACCTGTGCCACTTGTCCTTTAGAATGTCCCACCTCTGGAAGGTTTAACTTGTGGTGTCATATAACTGATTCATCCATCCGCTATGTTTTCTGTAACTGGAAGTTAAGTCTGAAGTCTGGGTTAGACATCCAGGTTAGACATTTTTGGCCAAATATAAGCAGTTTGTGCTGGGAAAGAGGATTACAGTGAAGGTACAGGAGTATATAATGACATTTACTTTCTGGGATATATATATTCAACATAAGTGATACTTCTTTTGAAAGCTGTGCATTGGAAAATGCATTCCCAAATGTGCCCTCACAAAGCAGGCCATATTTTCTGATATCTTCATTATAATTTTGTCTGGGGGCAGCAGACAGGGAAATATATTTGTTCTACAGAAATTTGCTGAACAAATTATAACTATGACCAGACTTCATTAGAATCACAGCAATAACTATGATCTGCTATAATAATTTAAAATATAAAATTATATTCTAAGTAGCAAAAAAAGTGAACACGAATATGATGCTTATTAGTAAATAAGGGCCCTTGGGAGTACATAAATCAACACATAAATATGTATTGTTATAAATTTGACCTTTTTAACCTTTGTTTTTAAATTTTTTTGTTATAAACATTGTCATAAACATCTCCTTATGTCAAGCAGAGGTATTCTAATCATTCTGACTTAAGCAGTTCTTGGCATTGTGGCTATTCATATGAATAACTAGGCATGGCAATTGAATCTTGCAAGTACCCTTTCTAAATTTGGAGATATGAGATCTTGGAAAGAATGAATGTGTAGATCCTTTTTCTCTTTTTCTTTTCTTGACCTTTCCCACCCTTAACAATACTGCAAGCTTAAATAGGAAAAGAAATCTTCAAAAGGAATTCTAAGGGGTATGGAAAGTCACACAACTTTGCCTTATTAATAACGGTCTGGGTTAAAGCAGGATTGGTGGTATCAACAAATCGTGTAAACACAAGCTTTTCAAAGGTTTTCAGAGCCATCTCCTTCTTCCTACTGCCTCTTTAGAATCCCTCAACTGAACAAATAGACACTATGTAAAATGAAGTATGAGTATTTTTCAAGTAGTGTCAGAGGAGAAATTCCAAACAATGAAAACCAAATTTGAGAGTATACTTAAAGATTTACATCCCAAATGCTTAAAGTTCGTTTTATTAAATCCTAGGAAATAAAAAACACAATCTCTACTCTCAAGGATCTTTTTTCTCCCCTAAGTAGGATAGCTGATGTAAACCAAACATTTGTTGATGACTCTCTCACACAACACTGATACGCCAAGGATTAGATTATAAAATGCATGTGAAAGCATCTACTGTGGAGCTTTAGCTGTAGCCAGGAAGCCCTCAGCATGGTGGTTTCCCTTTTGTTTATACTGCCTGTGAAATCTACAATAAAATGCGTATCATAGTCACTCTTAGGTGATTGATCGGCTGGTACTAAACTTTAGAATTAAAACACCTAAGTCCAATATTATTCAGCTTGAAAAGGCCTGAGGTTCTGATACATGCCACAACATGGGTGAATCTTGAAAACTCTACACTAAGTGAAATAAGTCAGACACAAAAGGACAAATATTGTATGATTCCATTTACATAAAATATCTAGAATGGCAAATTCATAGAGACAGAAAATAGGTTAGATGTTATTAGGGACTGAGGGTAGAGAAGAATGGGGAGCTATTGCTTAATTGGTACAGAGTTTCTGTTTGGGGTGATGGAAAGTTTTGGAAATAGTGGTGCTGGTTGCACAATGTGATTGTAATTGTAAATGTAATTAATGCCACTAAATTCTACCCTTAAAGATGGTTAAAGTGCGTGTTTTATGTTATATATATTTTGCCACAATAAAATTTTTTTAAAACACAAGTCCAGTCTACAATTCTTTGTCTACAATTCCAAAATCTAAAAAGTTCTGAAAACTGAGATTTGGTTTTTATACATAATTTGATGGCAGAATCTGACTTAATCTGAATTCGTCTGGCCAAAAAACATGACCGAAGTTGAAGTGAGGCTATTTAGTATTTATTTATCTTACTTAGTGCTAATATCTATTTGTCTTGCCACATAAACATTAACATGTTGACTATAGGATGTTGTCCTAGACCCCACTGAGATGTTTTGTGATATATGGCATGTGTTCCTTTTACCTTCTAAAATCCAAAATGTTCCGAGTTCTGAAACATGAAACATTGTGGACCTCTGGAAAATTTTGTGTTCTCCACTGGTGAATATCACCATTTATGATGGCAAAAAGATGTTTTTCCCCCAAGTCGTAATACCTTCCTGGAGAGCTAGTTTCTCCTAAATAAAGATTTTAAAAATTCCATTAGAGAAGGAAGTGACAGCTTACTAAATCTTTCACTGACTGTCTCAGGAGAGTTGTTAGGGAGATGAGGGAAGAAGGTGGGTGTGACTAAAAGGGGTAGCATGAGGAAGATCTTTGTGGTGATGGAACAGTTCTGTAACTTGATTGTGGTGGTATTTACACAAACCTACACAGTGATAAAACGACATAGAACTACATGCACACATGGTACCAGGATCAATTTCCTGGTTTTAATACTGTACTACGGTTATGTAAACTGTAAACATTGGAGAAAACTGGGTGAAGGGTCAATGGAAACACCCTGTACTATCTCTGCAACTTTCTGTGCATGTATAATTATTTCAAAATAAAATTTAAGAAAAAAATTCAATGAGGCAAGGAAATGGCAGCTCACGTATTGACGAGTCTAAATCCTCCATTGACTGTCTCAGAGTAGTTGCCTTCACTTTCTCATCTCCTCCAGGCATCCTGAGAGGAAGACGCAAAGAATCAGAGCTCCAAGATAAATGGGGCCCCAGGTGGTCCAGTATCCCTTTGAAAATGAGACCTGTTGTACCATCCACCATTTGCATCCCCATTCCTAGACTACAGGTAACCGATAGGTTAGTCCGATAGAGAATTTTGGTATTAAGGTCTTAAAGGGACCTCAAACTCTCCAGCACAAGGACCTCTTACAAGAAAATTAATTAGACTGAGACAACCTGCTGCCATGATAGGCCTTGGTTCTATCCTCCACATTTAATCTGAGTCTGAAGCAGTGTAGACTTCCAGCCAAGAAATTAAGTATTTTTATTCATTTGTATAGCCACCAAACTCTACCCTAAACCTTTTTCCCTGTGAAATATCACTTTCCTGTAAAAGACATGCTTTATTTTCCTTTGATCACATGGATTATACCAAAAGCATGTGTACGTGTATTTAGTAATATTTACTTTCCTTATTAAATTTCTCTAATTAATTATTTTTCTTCCAAAGAGCTAAGCACATTTTCCAAATTCTAAATTATATAATTTTATGAGAACTTTAAAATATCTTAACATTAAAAATAAGAAAGAAAAATCTGAAACAATATAAAGAAAGGGGAAGAAGCCATACAGTGAAAAAAAATGAAATTCTAGAAGGACTCTAAGAAGATTTCAAAATATGGAAGATTGCCAAATTCATCACATGAGAATTCCTATAAGAAGATAGGATTCTACAACTGAAGGAATCACCCCAAACTCAACCAGAGAACAAATTTACATATACCAATATCAATGGCAATGAATTAAATAAGCAATACAATGTAATTTACCTCTTCATTCTTGAACTAAACTCTAAATTTTTTGTTTCTACTTTCTTCAGAAAAAAAAATCAGTAGAGGACTAATTACTACCAACATAAGAAAAAGGGCAAGATCCAATGATGTACAAACTAAAACTAGATAGTCTAGATGTCATTTACCACAATCTTTAATGTGGCACTGTTTGGAATGAAGAAAAAATGGAATCGACCTAAATATTTATCAAAGTGAATAGAATATTGCTTAGCAGTTTAGAAATAATGAGTTAGATATATGTTTATTGACCTGGAGAGATGACCATGGCTTATTACATGACTATAACTTACTCACCAATGTGTATCATATCATCCTATTTTGTGCGTGTATGTATATGTATACATATATTTAATTATGTCATGTGAGCAGGCAAAAGAGTAGAATGATAAGCACCTGGTTGTTAACAGTGATTATCTCTGAGGATTGAAATTGCAAAGCACATGAGCTATCTATTACTATAAACAAATTACCCCAAAACACTGCAGCTGCAAACAACAGGTATTTATTATCTCACAATTTGTGTGGTTCAGAAATCAAGGAGCAACTTATCTGGGTGATTCTAGCTCAGAGTTTCTCACAAGGAACAACCAAGGTATGGGCTGGGTCACATCAAGCCTCCACTGGGGGAGGATCCACTGGTGGTTGGCTTCGGAAGAGCCACTTACAAGTTCACTCAGCCCCAGGGCTGCTTCAGCTCTTCTTCATGTGGCCCCTCGTCTTCCAAGATCTCTCTGTCCATGTGGACTCTTCAGACGGAGAGCCAGAATTCTTTACACTGGGTCTAAGAGCTGAGAGACACAGCTACGTAGCAAGAGAGAGCACATCCAAGAGAGTTAGAGAGTACCCAAGACAGAAGGCAGAGGTTTTTCATAACCTAATTTCAGTAGTGACATCCCAGCAGCACTTCTGCCATATACTATTCATCAGAAAAGAACTTACATTCAAAGAGGGGAGATTACACATGGACACGAATACCAGAAGGCATCATGGGGAGCCATCGTGGAAGCTGCCTACTACAGAGATAGAGTTTTTACGTATACATTTCTGTGTTGTTTGAAGTTTTTTGCAATGACTAAATCTAACTTTTCTAATATAAAAAAAAGTAGTGACTTTTGAAAAACTAGAATTAATGTAAGAATGACAACTAATTTCTGCCTTTTAAATCTTATTTTACAAGTTTTCACGTCAGCAAACCGTTTTCCACTTGTCCACTGTTCTTGTTTTTTCTTTAGTTTTTCTTTGCAAAGTTTTGAGTTAATTTCCTAGAGGCAGTAAAAGATTTTAAATTTAAGTGATTTTTTTTAAAAACCTACATCCTGGTAAATGACACTATGCCATGCTTTCTTTGACATCAGAATTTCCACTGATTCATCGGAATTCATCAGAATTGGACCTACCAATTTCTAATGACTCATTTAGCTGTCCCCAGGATTGGTGGCTCAGCCTGTAGTTGCACCTTACAACTTGTCACTTGTGTTGCAAAAACAGACAGCAGAGATAGGCCAGCACTGGAAAGTAGTGTTATTATTGTCATCGTTTTAATTTCCGCGTGAGTGCCAGTATCTTCTTCAGAGAGATCAGAGCCAAATACTTCACTAGTTATATAAGAAATCTCTTGTGAAAAGCTAAATTAACTGGTACTACACTGATGATTTATTCAAGAGATCTGGTAGCAACCCTTAAAGATTGGTGCCCAGGCTGCTGCTCAAGCAGCTCACCACTTAGCCCATTCCCAGGGTTTGAGAGCAAGCAAATACAGAGAAACACAGGGGAAAGGCAGCAAGCAGAAGTCTGAGATAGTCCCCACTATACATTAGAACCCATGAGCTGGAGAAAGGAGCCAGTCAGCTGCTGAGTTAGTTACCGCAAAAGTGAGAGAGAGAGTCACTGCCTCACCAAAATGGTGAACCCCAGAGGAAGAAGCAAGATGAACCCATTGCCCAGGGAACAACCGGTGGGTAGATGGGTCTTGGAGTCACCAGGGCAGCCGCTGGATGACTAGGACCACTACAGTGTCCTGAATGACATTTCAATACCCATGTTGCATCTTAACAACAAAAGCCTAAAACCTGGAGTAACTTAAGCACATCTCTGTTGCTTGCATCCGGAAGGAAGTCAACTAATGCAAAAGTTTTAGACAATGTCAGATATTAAAAATTATGAACATATTTTCATTTCAATTGAGTTTAAGGCAGGGGATTATTTTTAAGTATCAAAAACAGAGACTATTTTTTCAAACTTTTGAGTAAGAGAAGGCAGCATTTTATAATGCTTTACAGTTTATAAACCACTTCCACAGTCATGTAACCCTCACAATGGAGTAGTCTTTATTAGCTCCATTTTACCAATGAAGAAACAAGCATAGTTACATATGCCATAGTGTATATTTAAAAAAACAAAAAGCAAGTGATGGGAAACTAGTCTTGAATACTTATACAAAATATTTAAAAATTCCACACCAATTGAAATATATCTTATGCAAATATTTTGTGCAATTCCAAATTGTTAGATTGGTAATATTTTTAGTAAGCAGTTTCCATTACTCCACGGCAAATTGAGATGAATGAATATCTAGTAAGTAATGAGTGATATATATGCATAAATCAATTCAGGAGAGACTTTTTAATCATTTTAACTACAGCAAGAAATTTACAATATGATTAGCGATTATTATTGGACTATAATAACACACATACAGAAGTTTTCATCTTTCTGGGAATTTAGAAACATTTAATATCTAATTCTCTTTGTGTCCACTGGAGGTTACTCTTTTTACTTGGTGTTTTTATCAACAGAATATTTTATCAAGATACTATTCTTCAAAATTGTCCGTAATGGCTTTTCTGAGGAGGTGGTTCACTGTGGTACTTCAGAACATAGATTCTGGAGCCAGATTGCTCGGGTTCAAATCCCAACTCTGCCATTTACCTTAGGCACATTATTTAACCTCCCTGTGTCCATTTTCTCGTTCATAACACGGGCGTGATTGTAATGATAGAATAAACCCTCATGAGATTTTTATAAGGATTAAATGACTTAGCACCCACAAAACTCTTAGAGTAATACCTTGTACATGGTATTACCTCAATAGTTGTCAGACATTATCAGTGTATCTCACATTAAAAGCAGATTTAATTTGAGAGCAGAGCAAGTTTCCAAAAATTTGTTTACAAATTAGAAAGTGTTGCCCCAAAGAAACAGTTTTGCCAGTGAAGGATATGAAGGCAGGGAAGAGACAAGTGTCCCTTTCCCTTATGATGAGTTGAGATAGTACTGAGAGTACTTCCAACCTCTGCATTCTCTGAGCCCCTCTAAGCTCTGGAAAGCAACTTACAAAGTGTAGTAGGAATTGTGGGTGTCACCAGCTGCATCAGGGAACACCATCATTTTAACTAGAGCAAGAAATTTACAATATGATTAGTGGTTGTTATTGGGCTATAATAACACAATTATTGGGGTATTGGCTTATGGAGAAGATGTTGGTGGGGGCCACGAGGGGCAACATGATTCCACCACAGGGTGTGGGAGGACTCTTCCTTCTTATGCTTGAAGAAGGCTCAAGGCCCAAGACTCCAAGACAACTGAAGGAAAGACTCCAAGTTGCAAGTATAGTTGCATATTTAATTATTTTTAGACGTAATTTACTACATTTACATTGTATGCGAGCATTATAGTTTTCAAAATGAGAAAAGTAAGTACCAAAAGGCCCACTCAGAATTATTTTCCAGCCTGGTTACAAGGTGGATCTGCACCAGTAATAGTGGGAGGAGCCTGTTTTCTTCGACGGCAACAAGTCTTGAAGCAGTGTTAGGACCGGAAGGAGAGGCCAAGAAGCTTCCAGGTTTGGCACTCTGCCGCCTTAGATCACAAATTGATGTGTCCTGGACCTAGTACCTTTTGGTCACACTTTTGCCTTCTCCATTTCTCTCCAACCTTTTTCAGGAAGGAGACTTCATAGACCAGAAGGACAGACAGTGCAGCATGGAGATGAAAAAGCGTCTAGGCTTAGGCACATGCTGTTTCCTCTGCCTCGACTCTTTTTTCAAACCAAACCTCTATGTACATGGCCACCTTGGTTTTCAGGTCTTATTTAGAAATCCCTGGCTCCAGAGAACAGCTTTCCCAATCCCTCCAAACTAGATACGTGTTCACGTCTATTATGGCAGTTGCACACCGAATTGGAATGGTTTGTTTGTCTTTACTACTTTTGAGAGCTCCTTAAGAATAGAGAAAGAGTCCTATTCATTTTTGTGTCAGCAGTGCCATATGTCATGACTTTCACAGAGAAGGGACTCAGTAAATACTGGTTGAATAAATGAATGAATGAAAGCAGGGATTTCAAGGAAGCAGAAAGACAATTCTTCAGCCCTTTCTTGTTCTCCTTATCTTGTTTTGATTAAAACTGAGTGCACCCAGATCCTTTGTCTCTGTAGAATAAAGTGAAGCTAATGTGAGATCCAGATGGAAAGCATGCAAGAGGCTGGCTGCTGAGAGCCAGTTCTGGTCCAGGCTGTAAAGGGAAGGGATGAAAAGAGCACTGTGCTTTCTATGCTGTCTAGGCAAGTTGACCAGAGCAGGAAATCAGAAATGTCAGAGCAAAATTCCTAACTGGGAAAGAGCTGACATCCAGTTACAGTAACCTCTCTGCCTTCTGTGCCTTTAAGGAATGCAAGCATAGAACTGGGCACATGAATGGGTACCCATCAAATAGAGGAATGAAAACCCCAACAGTGGACACTCAATTAAAGCTCACTTCTACAGGGGGCGAATCTGTCCTTTACTGACACACCGGGTAAATGAGAACTGGGAATAAGGAAGAAGAGAGCCTGATCACGGAAAGAAAGCTGGGTGTTTTGTGTTAAGACCTCTCCTCTCCTGAGAGGTGTTCACCTGCAAGACCTGCTTGTGGAAATATACAACTTACTAGTCTTATTGCTGCTAAAACAGTTTTAGGTCATTCAGCATATTAATGGAAGGAGCCGGTCTCAGAATTAGAGATAAGCAAATACCCCTAGATTCCAATTATGGAAATCAGAGCTGAGAAGTTAAATGCCACTCAAAGAGACAATTTTCTAGCTCAATAGAACTAAGGAATTCTTAGCTTTTAAACTCAGTTTTATCAGATGGAAGGAAGTACTATTGGAGAACCGGGAGATTAAATGTCAAGACTAAGACCGTATCTACATATAGCAATCACATCAGCCAAAGTGGAGTGAACCCAAGATACTTTGTCGCCTCCATGGTGAAGCTGTGCAGCGATCAACCATGTCAGCTGTGGTGGGGTCTAACTCAGTCTGTTTGAAATTACCTGATCAGCTCTACAGCAATCCAGTGACTAGTTGTAATCTTAAATTGAGAGCCCCTGGTCTTCCTTTAAAACTTCATAAGGAAACACAATTCAGTTAAAATGGCCAAATCATCTCTCAAAAATTAAAAAAGTTATTTAAAATGCAGGATTTCTGCAAACCACGGATGTATTCTAAAAATTATTGCTTACTTAAACATATTCGTTGCAGTTCATCCTTTTGTTTTAATTACTGACATTTTCCTGTGTTATGTATTTTTCTTCAAGTATACAGTTTTATCATGTTTGCCAAATTGCCTAACAAGCAAGATGTTGGCTTTTGGCTACTTTTTTTTTCTTTGCTTTTTTGTTTTTTTTTTTTTTGCTGAGGAAGATTCACCCTGAGCTAACATCTGTTGCCAATCTTCCTTTTTTGGTATGTGAGCTGCTGCCACAGCACCGCCACTGAGCAACAAGTAGTGTCTGTCCACACCCAGGAACTGAACCTGGGCTGCCGAAGTAGAGTACACTGAACTTAACTAAGAGGCCCCTGGGCTGGCCCAGGTTTTGGCTACATTTTGTCTATCTTTTTATACAACATGACTTACATACAGTTCTCGCAGTGTAATTGTAGGAATGTCCAACAACTAATAGCAACATGGGCAACAATACACGTAAATTGACCATTTAGATAAACACAAACTCTCTCTCCTCCTGTACCCGTTTTATGAATTTAGAATTTAAATTAATCTTACTACCTTTGATTTTGATACAAGCCTTAATTTCTTCTCTAGTCCTCATTTTCTTGGTTTTCCCGTTTTCTTACTTCTGTATACACATGCAGAGGAAATTAAAAATAAGAGCTAACATTTGTTGAATGCTCTTTATGTTCTAGAAACTGTGCCATTTTCTATATAGACCATATCTTTTCCCAATAACCCTAAAGGTAGTACTGTTATTATCATCTCTATATAAGCCATGAGAACACTGGGCTAATTGAGATTGAGCTATTTATTCAAGTACAGGTGGGGTATTTAGATTATTGTGCATGAAATACCTTCTCCCCTTCCCACCCTGCGCACAGTAGTCTTCCTTGCCTACTACTTGCTGGATCCGTGGAATGTTAACAGACAAGATGTGAGCAGAGGGCTCGAATGCGCTTCCTGGGTTTGGCTTGCTTCTTGTGTTCCAATCATCTGCCATGAGAAAACATGCTCTAGATGGATGCCGCCTTTCAGCCTGGGCCACGTAATGAAGTACACAGGGCAGAACCCCTGCCCCAGGAAGCTGTTAATCCCGGGAGTACCAAGACACATAGTGTAAGCCTGACTTAAACATATAGCCTGCAGCCTGGAACGTAGCCGAGCCACTGACTTACAGATCTGTGAGCAAGAGAATCAGTTATTTTGTTTTATGCCACTAAGTTAGGGGGTACCTTGTTGCTATGGATTGAATATTTGTGTCCCCTCCCCAAATTCATATGTTAAAATCTAATCCCCAATGTGATGGTATTTGAGGTGAGGCCTTTGGGAGGTAATTACATCTTGAAGGTGCAGCCCTCATGAATGGAATCAGTGGCCATATAAGAAGAAACATGAGAGAGATGCTCTCCCTCCACCGCGTGAGGCTGCAGCAAGAAGGCATCCACCTTCAAACCAGGAAAAGGGCCTTCACCAGGAACTGAATCAGCGGCACCTTGATCTTGGACTCCTCAGCCTCCCGAACTGTAAGAATTAAGTTATAGAAGTACAAGCTGATTAAGATATTTTTTCTGCAGCATTGTTGAAACAATTTAGTTGGTAAATTGTAAAGCTCGGATTCAAATCCATGTGTATGGGGTACCAGCACAGGAGAACTCACTTCTAACTCAATATTACCTGTCTGTGAAATGGTAGAATAGGAAATTGAGCACAGGATGTATGGCTCCAAAGTCTGAGGATAATAGGCTAAAGGATTTAAAAAGGCAAAGGGAAGGGAAGCCAAGACAATGAATAGGGAAGCCGTGGGCCTTAGAAGTATCTAGATATCTAGGAGGAGATAATCTATGTGGCTAAAGCCCTCTTCCTCCCTATACTCAATCCCCATACCCACACCTCCTCTTTCATCCTGCCCCAAATCTCGCTTCTGGACAGCACAGAGAAGACAGAACCAATATATGTGTTGGTTCAAAGAAAGCAAACTGCTCTAGAAAAATCCTGAAGTGTCTGCTTTACATATATTTTTCTCACCTTCCATTTTAAAGGAAAGATTAGAGAATAATTCTGCCCATATTTCCACTGGTCACAAGGATCCAGAAAACCATTTAAGAGCCAATATTTAACAAATGCTCAAATATAAGTGGATTCTTTTTGATAGCAATATCACTTTCTGATGGGATGGAGACCCAGAAATTCACAATAGTGGTTTTCATTAAAGAGCATCCTTGGCACTTTTTATGGCAAAAATTATTAGCACTTGTCTTTTGGCAAAATGCCAAACCAAGCAATTATATTATACCTGTTCATACTCTTCCCATGATTTCAAATGTCATTCTTCTTGCTTTCTTCCTTGAAACAATGCAATGTTACTGTGAATGTCTAATTCAATTCCAGAAGTCAGTGAGCCATGGTTTCTCCTTTCTTAATATCAGAACTTTTAGAGTTTTAATTAACTAATCATTATAAAGCAACTGTACGAAAGGAAATGTGGTATTTATAATATTGATATCAACTGGTTTTATAATATTTAAAGCCAGTAAGATCATTAAGAGAGATAAATTAGAAAACTTCCTAGATCTCTTCCACTCTCAATACATATGATATTTTATGTAGTTTTTGCCAGAATTGAGGCCCCTCTAGTAATACTTAGTGCTGAATTCATATTTCAGGCTCACTTGATAAAAGGAAGAACCATTTTAGAGCAAGTATAAATGAGCCTAGATGCTATTTTATGTTGGGATTCTAAATTTATTAATATCACCCTTGAAGCTGGGATTTATTATAATGCCTCAAATCACACTCTCTCACAGGTTGAAAGTGCTTCTCTAACTCGTGGTATTAATCAAGGTTCTCCAGAGAAACAACACCAATAGAATGCTACATGCACAGAGAGAGAAAGAGAGACAGACAGACAGAGAGACAGAGGCAGAGACAGAGAGATTCATTGTAAGGAATTGGCTCACACCATTGTGAGGGTTGGGAAGTCTCAAATCCTCAGGGCAGGCTAGCAGGCTGGCAATTCTGGTGGGAGTTGATGTTGGAGTCTTGAGTCCAAAGGCAGTCTGGAGGTAGAATTCTTTCCTCTTCAGGGGACTCAGTCTTTTCTCTTAAGGCCTTCAACTGATTGGATGAGACCCACTTACATTGTGGAGCGTAGTCTCCCTTACTCAAAGTCTACTGACTGAAAAGTTAGTGACATCTAAAAATACCCTCACAGCAATATCTGGACTGCTATTTGACCATATAACTGGGTACCATAACACAGTCAGTTGACACATAAAATCAGCCATCTCACTCACTGATCAGCAAAGTGGGATGACTGTATTCCAGGAGATGCTCTAGACAATCAAGTGACATGTGGGAAGAAAAATAGAATTTCTTTTTATATTTATTTGTATCCAAAATATTATCTTCACCAGCATTTACTGCATAGGTTGACAGCAGCACCCTCTTCAGTCTATATGTGAGACATCACATGCCATGACTCGCATTTAAGGTGTCCTGTGAGAAGAGTGGGAGTTCTAGGGCACAGAGCATTGACAAGAGTCCCTCACAGCAGAGGCTGCAGTCTCAGGTAAACCCTGGGCCCCCGAAATGTACCTCATCTTTATCTCTAGAACCTGTGAATACATTACCTTACATGCCAAAAAGAATTTTGCAGGGGCCGGCCCCGTGGACGAGTGGTTAATTTCACGAGTGGTTAATTTCAGTGGCCCAGAGTTTCGCTGGTTCGGATCCTGGGTGCGGACATGGCACCGCTCATCAGGCCATGCTGAAGTGGCGTCCCACATGCCACAACTAGAAGGACCCACAACTAAAATATACAACTATGTACTGGGGGGCTTTGGGGAGAAAAAGAAGGAAGGAAAAATAGAATATTGGCAACAGTTGTTAGCTCAGGTGCCAATCTTTAAAAAAAGAAAAGAATTTTGCAGATGTGAACAAGTTAAGGATCTTGAGATGGGGACTTTATTTTGTACTATCTGGGTGGGCTCAATATAATCACAATTCCTAGGACACAGGAAGAGCAAAATCAGAGAAAAGATGATGTGATGACAGAAGCAGAGATCGGAGTGATGCCCTTTGAAGATGGAGGAAGAGGCCACAAGCCTAGGAAAACAAGCAGCTCTATAAGCTTGAAAAGGGAGGGAAACGGATTCTCTCCTAGCCCTTCTAGAAGGGATGCAACTCTGCCAGTACCTTGATTGTAGCCCAGTGAGACCCGCATTTGCAAAAACAGTGTATTAACAGCAGAAAAGGTGGAAATTTCTTGCTAAATTTCAACGAAAACCTTTGCATCATTTTTGAATGGGATTTAAAAATGTATTTCATGATTTTTAATTCATATTGCACTTCTACAGTTATGAGCTGGTATCTTTGTGAGTTATTTCGACTATAGCAGTCGCTAAACCAAGTATTAAAAAAAACCCTTAGAATCATAAAAACCCTTAAATAATAATCAAATTATTTAATCATGAAGAGCCCAAGATACCCCAAAACCACTGCTGATGGCTCTGGGATGATGCTGCCCCAGCAGGCAGCAACTCTGGTCAGGATTTTCTTTTGAACTCATAAGGAAGAGCAGCATTAGGGGGAGGTAGGGTCCTCAGCTTGAGATGCAGCAAGAATGTGAAGATCCAGCTTAGGAATGTGAAGGGGGAAGAATGAGAAGTGAATGCCCAAGAGCGGCTGGCCAGTGCACACCTGATTTCATTTTCAACTGAATATTACTGCCCCTTAGCACCAGTGGTCCAGACAGTGGCTGCAGATTTCTATGGAGAACAGGTAGGTTAGGATTATACCAAGGCAATCTGAAAGGAAGAAAAGGGAAGAAAAGAGAAGAAAGCCCGTGAGCACCCGTCCGCTAAGGCACACACATATGTTAAGATCATCTCCCCTCTCCTTAGGGATTTCTCACTGTTAGTTGGTAATTTGGTTGGTAGGTTGGTGTTTGTCCCTAGAAACCATATTTCCACTCTAGCTTCTATAATTTCTCCAGGGTTAATTGTGGAGAAGAGACCCAGAAGCACGTGCTAATTCTCCACCTTGCCTTTAGTGACTTACTCATCGCATGTTGTGCCCCCATATTCCCACCTCTAAACCCTGTACCAGTTTACTTAGAAAATCAAAGACATCAGCTTGAATTTCTTCAACTTCCCTGCCTTCCAGCTCAACGTGTTTTCCTTCTTCTGAAACAAGAGGAAAGAAGTTTTCCATGGCTGGTCCTTTTTACCTTTCCTGTGACCTTGTTCTATCAACAATCCTTTCTCTTTCTTCCATATCTTCTCTCTCCTTTCCACTGGATCCTCTTCTTTCCCAAACATAATTAGGTCCCACTTACTCTTAAATATAAGTTATACCCTTAATTCTGTTACAGCCACAAGCCAACATTTTCTTATTCCTTTCTTCTACTCACACTTCAGGAAAGGCTTATCTCCAATCATCTCTACTTCCTCTCTACCCCTTCACTCCTTCACCCTAGTTTTCTATTGTACAAACCAAAATCCCCTCCCCTTTTCTTCTACGATTCAATCGAAGATTTGATGCCCACTCCTTGTGATTTCCTCCTTCCTTAACTACACCACCCAGATTGACTTGCTAACTTTTAACCATCTTGATTTTTTCTCATCATCCTTCACCTCCTGAGGCATAGGGTCTCAAACTTTCATGTTTATAAAAAAATGTTGATAACTTAAAAATATAAAATTCCTAATGTCATCTGCAAATTCCGATTAAGTAGGTATGAATGGGGTCTAGGAATCTGTATTTTCCACAAGCCCTTCCCTGCCATGCTCCTCAGGCCTCTGCTCCCACTTCGGGGGAAATACTCTGTGATCTTATCTACGTCCCGTGCCTCAACTTCTACTAGGTGAATCCTAATTCTATATCTCTTGGTTTACATTTTCATTAGAGCTCCAAACTTCCTTTTCCAACCAATTGTTAATCTCTCTTTCTCTCATTTTAAAGCTGATACCTTACACTTATGTACTTTCAGAAACAAACCCATCAGCTTCCCCCAAACCTGTTTCTTCTCCCATCTTCCTAAACTTTATTAACCTCCATTTTCCCAATTATTTGGGCTCCAAAACCTCAGAAAATCTCAGTCATCGTCAAGCGCTTATTGACCCAACTGGACTTTCATGACCATTCTCTCCTTTGCATTCCTCCCCTAGGAACCTGCCCAATTTCACCTGATCTTGTCAGCATCCTAACTCGTCTTTACTCTCCAAACAACCCAACGTGCCGCTGCCAGATTAATCTTCCTTAGGAACAGTCCTGTTTCTAGAAAACTTTGATGACTCTTTCTTTTTAATCAAATTTAATTCAAACACTTTATCTTGCAATCAACATCTTCCTCTGCTGGTCTGAAATTCTTCTCCAAAGTTTTCACATGTACACGTCCTCCTGCCAATTGTTGTAGGTGCAGGATATTAGTCCTTTGTCAACCAAAGCTGTGGCAAGTATTTTTTCCTATTTTGTTGCCTATAGGATTTTATGATATTTTTGTGTGTGTCCAAAAGTATGAAACTTTTAAACTGTCAAATTTGTCTACCATTACTTTTTCTGTGTTTACTTCAAGCTTTTCTTTGCTCAAGGTTTTTGTGGGTCACTCAAGGATGCATCGATCTGGTTTTATATTATTCTGTACCTGCCTTCTCTTAGACCTTAAACTGTAAATTCTTTGACGGTAATAATGTTGTCTTCCTTATACATAGATAGAACATATTAATGAACACTTACTGTGAGCTATTATTATTTTTAGCACCTTACAAATGTTAATCATTTAGTTCTCTATTTCAACCCTAAGAGGTAGGGACTGCTATCAGGACCTTTATGCAGAGAGAGAAACTGGGGTAACTTGTCTAAGGTCACACAACTTTCACACAAGGTCACACAATTAGTGATCCTGGTGGAGCCAGGGTTGGAATCTAGGCAGTTTGACTCCAGAAATTCTGCTTAGAACCACTACCCTGTGCTGCCTTCTCATGTGTGGAAAGCCAATGGGTGCTCAACCAGTACTTGCTGAATGAATGAAATGTAATATATAGGCAAGCTGGGTTGGTATTTCTGGACTATACACACTTTCTTAGAAGACCTCATGAGCATTTAAGAGGTCACAAGAATTGTTGAAGAACCATAATGTGAAAGGCCAAAGAACTCCAAACTGAGGCTCCAAGTTCTGAGGCTTTTAGAGCTCACCAGTCCTCAGGAACCTGGTTGGCTAAAAGGGAAATCTCCGATGATGAATGGGAGGGAGCACAAAAAATGTGGAATCCAAAGCAATGGGCAGTTTTCCACATCATTATAGCAGTATTTTGTAACAATTTCTTTGGCAACTGACAGCAGGCATTTAAATCAGCTATTTCCTCCTCAGAATTCCTCTCCAAAGAATAATAATGGCCTCTGCGACTCTGAAGGAAATGTAGCCCCTACTCGGATACAATCTTATCTGGGAAATTGCCATGGTATTCATCACAGCTGTCATCGTGCTGAGCCCATTAGAGATGTGCTAAGTGTAGATCTACAGGGTTGTGTACTCTGAGGGCTCCTGCTACATTCTTCCCGGTTTAGGCAGGAAAACAAAAACCACTCAACGTTTCTGGGGCAGAATCCCCTCAGAGCTGGGTAGGCAAAAGAAAGCTCTTCATACAACCCTGAAGGAGTTACTTTGTGTCTCAGGTTGTAGATTTACAAAGACACTTGCAGTGACACCATTGGGAAGGGCAGAGCATGAGAAAGGTTCATAGAGAAAGACCAAATTTTTATTTCTTTAATTGGAGAATAAGAGGGGAACCGAAGACCTAAAAAGCTGGGGTAGGAGATTGGCGCTGGCACCTTGGACCAGAGTTCTTTTCAGTTTGTTTCAATTAAACAGTAAGTTGTTACAGTCTCTATTCTTCTCTGCAGAGAATGTTGGAGCTGGAAGTCTAACTCCTAGATGATACATAATTTAAGAAACCAGGGCCCAGAGATGTAAAGTGACTGGCCAGGGCCCCACAACCAGGAGACAATAGGATCCAAGGTTCCTGGATTAGGACCAGTGGTATTTTTTAAAATTTGGTTCTGCAAGGAAGTGCTCCTGCAAATCTAAGGTAAGTTTTCTTCATTGAAAAAAAAAAAGTACACCAAATCATATTCTCTTTTATTTTAAAATTTATTTTGTTTTTAACTCACAGTTGTCTTTACAAAGAAGCACCTAAAATTAGTCTTCCACTCAATTCACCAGGGGAGACCATTTACTCTGAAATTACCTTGTCCTAGAAACTAATCTATCTCACCATAAAAGTCGCTCATTCCCAGAAAGTTTTTTACCCAACTTGACTCAAAACAAGATCAGGCATCTTTGCCATACACAGCACAGCACAGGGTTTTCTAAGCTAGAGAGTCTGAAACTGAGTATAACTTACTTTACACAGATAGTAAGCTGCCTGGGGGTCATTGTAGATGTGGTTCCCGTCTCTGCCCATCTCGTGCCACCAGAAGGTCCTCCTTAGTTTCCTGAGGATTGTGGGCATTACCAGCCTGCTCCAGAGTTCTCTTTCTGTTTTCATTTTTTTGGGGGAAGAGGCAGTCAGCAAAGGCTGGGAGAGAGAAAGCTGAGGTAACCCAACACCCCCCGCCAACCCCCCCCCAGCGCCCCACCACCCACCACCACCACCACCACCACCACCACCACCACCACCACCACCACCACCACCACCACCACCACGGCAACTATTATGTAATCTCCTCAATCCTTTTACTTCTTCCCCTTTGCTCACCTATAGGTCTCCCCTCCTCTCTCTATATTGTGTTCTCTTTTTGAGAGAAGAAGCCATGTTTCCATCCTCACCGCAAAGCCTGACTCAGAGGAAGCACTCAACCACGTTCATGGACTTCATGAATGATTGGACTTCACTCCTTTTCATCACCTCCCATTTTCCATCCTTTCTTTTTTCTCCTCTTTTGCTGTTGGTCACTCTTCAGCTTTTGGAAAACCAGTTGTAAGATAAACAGTAGCAAAAATAATGACTGAAACAGGGACAAAATAATTAGTTTCTTTGAAATCGTTTTTATTTCATAATTTGATATTACATTATCGAATTGTGTCTATGTTTCCTTAGACATTCTCTTTTGTATAAATCATTTATTAACCATTTTGCTCTTTGAAGGTCCATAAGAGAATTTTCTCTTTGATGGTAAATGAACCAGAGCAAGGGTACAACTGTCTGTGAAACTCTTCTCAAGTGCCTAGTAAAATGTTTTAATTATAAATACCCATAGAGAATTATTGTTGATAAATGGCAACATGACACAAAAATGCAGGGTAAAAATGCTACATTAGAATTATTAGCATGAAAAGAAAAAGATAAACCACGTTTAACTTTTTTGTTATATTTACCTAGTTCACATTGTTTTTATTCTCTTTATTTAAAAAAATAGTATTTTGAGTTTATAATCATGGATTTATCATCAATCTTTTTACTTATATTATTATCATTATCTACAATAGATGATAATTAAGTACATCTCAGTTGTACACCTAATTATATCCATGTGTAACATTAAAAATGTTTTTACATTAACTTAGAAGTGTGTTTAAATATTACCTTCTATTAAAGAATTTGTACCAAAGGAGAGCATGGCAGTATTCTAAAGCCAATGAAATTCCATCCTGTATACCTTAATTGAGATGGATGGACATATGTACATATACAAACGCAAACTAATTTAAAGTTTTCTCTTTAAAGTTTAATATGATTAAATTAGTTATAAAATAATCAGTTGTCTTATAATCATATTGTACTGTTCAAACTGAAATAAAATACACCTGCTTTATTAAAAAAAAGTCTGCAGAACTGATTAAATAGATGACAATATAATTTCCATTACAAGTGCTTCTTCTGCCACCTAGTGGAAAAACGAAATCTATGAGGAGTCACAATTTACATTTTTAATTCTATTGTCTCAAAATATTTAGCAAAGGCTTATTTGAAACCTCAAGAAAAGAAAACAAAATAATGCGTTTGTTCTCCCTGTTTCTGATTTGACTGGCAAGTGGACCAGATGTGGGTAATCCTGAGCTTCAGCCCTTCTCTAAAAATCACAGAAGCCATAGATTCCAAACAAGATAATAGCATTCATTGTTTTACATAATTGGATTGCTGTTCATTGTCAAAGTAATGAAAGATGTCTCAAGCCCTACATCCCTTTCTGTTCCTGTCAATACTTTAACCCTATAAACTGGAGAAGGGGGAGGGTTTAGACTAGAGAGGTGGCTTGTTCCGCACTGTCTAAATCAGTGGCTTTCAAACTTTTTAAACTGCGACTCACACTAAGACACGTACTTGACATTGTGACCCAGTGTGTACATAAAACAGAAGACAAAGTTCCACAAAGTAATAACCCGTATATGACTGATCACTATGATATTTTACACTTTGTTCTGCTTTACTCTATTTCACTTTTTTGGTATTATTTTATGACATTTTAAATTGATTTTATGATCCACTAATGGTCCTAAAGCTAAAAAACACAAGTTAGAGTATTTCCTGAGAAGTCCTAAGTGTTTACCATTCCTGCTTTAAAAATATTTGATACTAAGTCTGAAATTATGACAAAATAAAAGTTAAAGAAAAAAGATATGATAGAGATTGCTTAATTAACGCAAAGACTTTGAGACCTTCCCAGTTAAGGATATTTTATTTGATGAATGTTCACTATTATTACCAGCATCATTCTCTCTATTAGCCATAATAGAAGGCTCAGATTCATCTTCATAACCACTTTTGTCATCGAATCAGTCATCAAATTCTGTGGATTCTGTTCTCACAACATGTCTCATATCTTTGCTCCTCTTTTCATCTTTATCTGGTTTAGCCACTTCCCATTTCTCCCTGGATGATCACAGAAGCTTCCACATTGCTCTCTCTGACTCCATCTCTCACCCCTGTGGTCCATCCTTCACCCAGCTGCCAAGACTTACCCTCCTCCTCACAGGTCAGATGACATCATTCACTGCATCTTCTACCTAATGAATAATGTCTGAGCCCCTTAAGGTGACATTCAAGACCTTCCCTGCTTAGTGCTTTGTTGGCATTTACTATTTTAGATTAGATTATCTCTCTCTCTATTAGGTTGTGAGCTATGACTATATTTTTGCCTCTTTTTAAAAGCATGCTATATTTGCCCCAGCCGCTGTTTAATAAATATTTGTAGAAGGCACTGAATGGAACTTTCTTTCTGATCCTCAGTTCTCTCTACAGTCCTGTGCATGCCCTATATTTCAGTTGCTTTTCTACTAATCATTCTTTGAACTTTCCTTTTATTAATTAATCAGTTTTTTATGTACTTTTTTAAAATGTGCATTTGCTCAAGCTCTTTTTCTGGGCTGCCTTGCTCTCTGTTTTCTGCCTGTGGAACTCCTTTTCACCCTTTAAACATCAGCTCAAATGCCATGTGTCACAAGAAACTCCCTTGCTCCCCAGGAGATTGAACTCCCAGAGCTTAACAGTAACTCCAGGTTCTATTCAATGCTTATGCTATCATTCCCTGTTTTCGATTATGTTTCTCCGGGTTTGTCTCACTTGATTGTAAAGATCTTAAGGGCACAGGAATGCCTTGTGCATCTTTCTAGTCCTTAGTGCTCTTCCGGGTGTTGAATATATGTTCATTTACTTGAACATACTTGTTGCATATATCTTTTTAAATATGTAGAACTGGAGTCTGATGACAATCATTTTGAGTATAGACCAGCCAAGTCTTAGATGGGCTATTTTACATTTCAGAGCAGGGATATGACCAAGTTTTCTAGTTTGAATTATCAGTCCACCTATCAACACTTTTTTTCAGTATCTACTGAGCACTATAGGCTGCTGCCAATACCAAGAGCGGAAATGCCAGCTTCTACCCTCATACAATGAAAGCCCTGTTGGGTGGCCCTTCTCCACGTTTCCGTAATGATCTGTACTTTCTCCTGTGACTAGACTTCCTCCTTGTGCTACACGTATCAGTTTCCATGAGCTCCCTACTTCCACGAAGGCAGGGGGTCTCTCTTAGTCATTTGTACACTCAGCAAATAACCTACCACCTGCACATAGCAGATTCTCAATAAATACTTGTTGAGTGAAAGAATGAGAGACATAAAGAATTATAATGGATAAAAAAGAAGTACTAAATATTATGCCCATCTTCAAGGAGCTCACGCACCAGTTAGGGAAATAATTACCTAAATATTCTGACCATAATGTCCTACACTTAATAGACATTCACTACATTTTAATGAATTACAATTAGTGAAATGAGAGTCAATTTCTATGTGCATGAAAAACGCTAAAAACTGATGAAGTATAAGTGGTGGTCTCTGTCCTCTAGGACAGCATAATCAAGTGTGAGGTAAGAAAAGTCGTCACAAATACATTACACAGCAGTTTGGGTTTCCTGCCAAATGTGTGTTAGAGATATCACTGTAAGCTGCAGTGGTTAGATATGGCTTCCCAAAGCAAGAAGGTCTTTGTGAAGACCTGTGAAAAGTCTGAGATTCTATCCTATTTACAAGATGAAAAGTTAGTCTGCCACATTTTCATAGATGCTGACAGAGGACACAAATTTCTGGGTCAGAGGCAAGAGGCTATATTACTCACAGCACAGCAGGCGGCAGGAACTTTGTGTTCACATTGATTCTCCTTGTCCTCCAAGTCCCATAAGGCTGATAAAGAGCAGCCCAGGGGAATGCTGCACATTCTGTGGGTTTGCATCACAGCTGGGGAACCCTGAGCTAAGGAAACCCCAATCCTCTAAAGGGGCTGCTAGCAAACTTGTCCAACCTTTGTCCTGGAGGGAGACATTATCCTTATTATCCTGGTCAGAAAACAAATCTGTCCTTTCCCAGAGGGAGATGCTATCTCTATGTTCCAAGGCTGTTTGCTATACAAACATCCTTGAAAAATAGACCACAACAAAAGCTGTCAATGTCTTTCCTCAGAAGATGGACAGAAACACAAGAGACCCATGAAGAACATTCTTCCAACAGTCTTAATTTGGTTCTTGAAAGTTGGGTGCGATTTGATCAAACAATAAATAGGAAGAGAATAGATATTCTAGGAGAAAGAAGAATTTCATGTGTGTGTATTTATTTCATGACAGATCTCTCTGGGCCTTAGTTTCTTTACCTGTAAAATTGGAATAATACCTATTTCACGAGGTTGCTGTAAAAATTACATGAGGTAATGTAGATATGGCATCCAGCCTGATGACTGACATGTTGCAGGTGCCAAACTGTCAGTGCTTTCCCATCTTCACCAGAATGTATAGGATGTGACTTTATCAACTGCTATGACATTAAGACAGGGAGAAAGAGAGGCATGTAACCAGTCAATTTGCAAATTTTTTTATTAAACATCTACTATGTTCTAGGCACCAGGCTAGACACCACACCTGTCCTCTTAATGTTTATATTTGGCATCCTGGGGAAAATAGAGGAGAGTAGAATTACCTTGCTTCCACTAAGTAAACCTGTTGAAGATATACCTCCAAAGTTTTATGGCAATGCCATCTGTTCAGGAAGCCAGGGGATCATTGAGACATAGGAGGACCACACAGCTAAAATAAGAACAGAGAAATGTCAAAGTTCTATGATGGCATACACCAGTCAACAACATGCTTTTCAAGATCATCTGGAAAAAAGGATGCTAACAATTGCAGCAAGAAGATTTTATGTGAACCTTATTGTCAGCTATGTGTGATTGTTAAATCATTCATTTGATAAATGTTTATTGAGCACTCACGACAGGTTATGTACTGTGTATTGATACGTACTGGAATTTGAGGATCAAGAGTGGGAATTTCCTTGAGAGTGAGACGGCACCCAACGGACAATGGATTGCTTTTTTGAAAGTTGGTGTCAACGTTCATCTATATATGAATGGAGAGAGAAGTGTGACAATCTGAGATACTATGAGAAAGGTATTCAGTTCAAAGATGATTAGATTATTGATTCATTGGACAATCCTAAATTAGACCTTGAATAAGAAGAGAAACAAGTTATTAAAATTTTTGTCTTTCTCTATGAAGAAGGTAAACAATTATTTGTTATATTATGGACTATATTTATTCCTGAAATATTTAAAAGTAATAAAATAATAATTTTTGAGAGTGAAAAGAGAATTATAAAGACCATCTTCACTCTGGGTGGTGGGGCTTGATATTTAACCACTATGTTAAGCCTGTTTGATGAATTAGAATAGGATATGAAAAGGCATTGCCAGTTGTTTTTCTGGAAGAACTATGGTAATAGTACTTTGTTCCTACCTTGTTTCCAGCACAGTGCAGACTGGATTTCAGTTGTTTGTCAAGAATCTACCTACTTGGCTAGATTGTGAGAAATGGCACACCTTAACAGCTGAGTAATGGAGGCTAACCAGGAGAAGGGAATTACATTCGAAATGTATGCAAGCAAAGCCAAAGGGAGCAGTGCTCCAGCTTTCGTTTTTATTACTCATGGCTCATGAGATGGTTTTTAGCCAATGCTAAGAGTTGGCCTGGTACTGGATGGCTTAGAGGAATGTTGGGTCCAGCAGTCAAATGACCTGAAAGACCTTAAAAACTACCAATCTCAGCCCCTCACCTACTGCCCTGTGCTCCCACCTGGTTGAATTCCTTCAAGTTAAATCATGTTAGGATTTGGCTTTTCTCAGAGAGGGGAGATGCATTATTAGTAACATCTTAGTACGAATTTCTTTGTTTTGACCTGAGTTTGTGAAAGAAACAGGAAAACTCAGTACAAAATGCTGAAGTGAGAGAAGAAAAAACTGGAGAAATCCCAGGTGAGAAAGCATCTTCTCTCTTGCACATATTGCTTTCCCTAGGGGCTCCCTTGTTAACCAGATTTACTGCTAAATCTCACACAGATTCTAAAACCTTTCCCAACTGATGAGAGCGACAGTGTGGGAGTCATAATAATCCATCACAACAACTCTCTTCCTATCTAAGTCATGCTAGTGGCTGCTACCTTGAAAGGCCAGGTTCACACCAGTTTTTCCTAAGACTGCTGGGCCCCCAAGGTCCTTGCACAGTAGCATTTTGATATAGAAACAGCTCAGTATATGGAGTGCCATTTTTGTGAAAATAAAGCACTTTTGTCTTTGTTCCACACAAAATGCTTTTCTCTCTCTGAACTTGGCCCTGATTGATAAAGTCCTTTCCATTTCTATTAGGTAAAGACAGGTGAAAGCAGGAGTGGTGTTTATCCAGGGCTGAAATTAAACCTTACAGAGCTCTGTCTCTTGGCTGCCCCTCCTCCCGCACAGTTTTCTATCAGTAGACTTCCAAGAAAACGTTCCCTTAGCCAGGTGTTTGCTCCTATTTTACATGATGCTTCTCAGTGTTCAGCAGGAACAAAGATCACTGATATTCCCATTGGGTTTATCAGAAGCAACTGAGAACAACGAGCTCTTTTTATGTTGAAAATAAAGATTTAAAAATTATTCATAATCCTTACTTCTTCTCCCAACACATTCTCATCCCCATGGGCTCCTTTCACTAATTAGCTATGCAAGTCTTCACACTAAAATTCAGCTATGTATTAATCTTTTGGTTGTATTGGTAGGATGTCTTGATCTTCCTCCCTATACACAGTGTATGCTTATATTTAAATACATTTTGTCTATGTTTCCAAAATGAGTATATAAAAATAAGAGCTTATGAAAACATTAAGTCTGATTCCACTGGTGAGAAAAAAATTCACTTTTAATGTGTCTACTCAGAATCATTGGGCCACTCCTGAAATTAAGTTCCTAGATAAATCCAATTAATACAAAATATAAAGTTAAGATTAACATTTATCAAGCTCCTACTATGTGTCAGGTGGTATGCTATGGATTTTACATCAGTTATCTTCATTTAATCTTCATAACGCTGTGAGCTATAAATTAGGATCTTCATCCTACAGATAGAGAAACTGAGACTTGAAGAGGGCACACAGAATCCAAGTCTGCCTGATCCCAAAGCCTGAGCTTTCTACCAAACTGTATAAATATTAAAGCCAAATGGAATCTTGGGGATTATCTACAATAGCAGTTTTCCAGTGCAGGATGAGTACGGGGGGGGGGGGGGGGGTGGACATGGGATATTATTACATTTAAAATGCAATAAGTGCCATAGTGAAGTTCATTCTTTTCAATAGTCTTTTAATCCTTCTGATAACTCAGTTCTGTTTTATGTCTCTAACACTTACTCATCTCCTTCTCTGTCATAGAAAGAGCAGGTCCCAGAATCATAGCTTTTAAAGACAGTACCTACCTAAGATATAAGTTTACATTTATTTTCACTGTAATTATTTTTATAGCTACTTTCTAGCAATGGCAAATGATGCCGGTTTTCCTTATGAGTAGTCATGTAAAGTTTTATTTTGAAGATAAATGTATTTAGATCTTTTAAAAGTTAGCTTAAAGGAAAACGGTTATAAATAATAGTTCAGTGGTATACACATGTGGTAAAAATCATGAAGATGCCACAGGAAATCTAGACTTTGGCGGCATGGATTTGGAGATTCTAGGTTAAAACTCACATGATGCAATTGAAGAAACTCACGTGATAGAACTGAAGAAAGGGAGGCCTAGAGAGATGTAAACAAGCGTCCATGACAAACAAGTTTCCTGAATTGCTGAAACGTGATCATTTACCTTTTAAAACATACGAAGATCTCCCACAAGCTGGTCAATTTCCACTGTTGTTCTCCTGGTTTTTCCTAGTGGGGCATCGGACATATTTCCAGTAGCAAATACAGATTAGAATCAAGGAAATGAGGAATTCTGTTTCCTTCCAGAGTGGTCACATAGTTCCAGTTTTCTTCTGTGCTAAATGCTGTGAAATTGAAGTGGGTGGTATTTTCGATTAGCTTGACACACTGGGTATTCAAATTAAATCAGATGTGGATATTTGATATTTGTTTTTATAAAATTTACATTAGTTTATTTAGATATTTTAATGTATAGGAGTCAGCAAATTCAACTATAAGCTGTAGCTGTTACAATAAAAAGGCCATTTGCTGGTAGGAAAGCAGATAAACTCTCTAAAAAATGTAACAAGTGAAACAGTTTTCCAACATTACCTCTCGAAAGTGTAATTATCAGAACAACCTCTTTAAAGGCTTTTGATGTAACTCTCCAAGTATACATCTGACGATTTATTGCTTTCAGTAGCTAGAGGTGATAATGTGGACTGAGACCGATATAACGTGAGTGCATTTGCATTCAGCTACTGGGGACCCACAAGAAACCCCCGTATTCTGCTCTATTCTAATGAACAGAGTATCATTTGCTACCAGATAGACTTCCTGAGGCTGCTATTTAGGACTAGCAGACATATCTTTTTTTTTCCACAACACTCAAAATACTTCAACCTGGTGTATATGAGCTCAACTGTGAATTTCATAAAATAAGAGATTTTCTGTTGTTGTTAGAATTGGGTTTCCCAAGTACAGCACTTCTGGAAAATGCTTGGTTTTAACCTGTTATTTATTTTGTCCTAATTAAAAGGCAATAATATATATCTGCAGAGGTGCAACAAAAATTCATCAGCCCACCAATATCAGCAATAGCATGCTGGTTAGGAAAAGAATGGGGCAACCCTGGGAAAGATAAGCATCATTCATTAGTCTTTTTTTTAATATTCTCAAAGTCTACTTCCAGAGTTTCAACTATCTCTCAGCATCTGATTCCCGAACTATTTCAGCTCCTTCCCATTTCGCCTCTTCACCCCATGAGTTGCAACGTATATTGAGAGGCACTGTGGTGCGTGGGCTCTAGAGTCGGTTTACCTGGGCTCGAGTCCTGGCTCTACCCCTTTCCTGATTAAGCTATTTCTTTACCACTCTGTGCCTCACTTTCCTTACCTGTGATGAGATGATGCTCTCTATCTCCTTCGGTAACTATAAGCAATTTGCTGTATTTAAAGCACCAAGCAATGCCTTGCATGTAGCAAGTTCTCAATGCGTGTTAGTTATCACTTTTCAACTGCATGGTAGATATTGTTTCTTGGACGCCCAATCTATCCATGCAGTCAGCTAAAGTATATTTATTGAGCACTTATTATGTGCCAAGAGGCTTGAGACACATCAATGAACAAAACTCCCCAAATCCTTGCCCTTGTGGAGCTTTTCCAGGTAGAGGGAGACAGATAATAGTCAATAAATATAATAACAAAGTAAATTGTATTAGAGAGTGATAAATGCTATAAGAACAAAATAGAGTTGGGTAAGGGGATTGGGAGGGTAGGTGACAGTGAGATTTAATATATATGTTCAATACAATATTCCTAAAACTCTTTTTTCCAGGAAAATTAGATTCCCCTCTCAATTTCCAGTGCCTGATAACCATTCTTTTTGTTACTCAGATTAAAGACTTAGTCAACTTAGTTTCTTCTCTATTTCCTCCTTAACTGCCATTAACTCCCATGGTGTTTTGGGTAACATCTCTTGAGTCTACCTGATTTGAGCACTTGGGCCTGTGTTAATGTCATAACCTCCTCACTAGTCTCTGCTTCCAGTCTCTCCCTGTTTCAATTCATCCTGCGCTTACTCCACTTGCAAAGCAATTCTTCTAACAGAGCTTATCCATGTCTCTTCCTTTCTCTGACGCCTATGGAATGAATTTCGAACTTGTTCAGGAACATTCACAATCTGGCTTCAACCTGTCTTTCCAGCCCTTTCCAACTTTCCCCTAAATATAACTTTCCATGTCAGCTAGAATAATCTACTTCTGTGGATTCCCCCTTTATGCCTATAAAACGCATTAGGTTGTTTTCTGACACTCTATTGCTAGTTTTCTCTTTCTCTTTGTAGAAGTGTTAGAAATTTCATTAAACTTAAAATTGCATACGGAACTTTGTATAATAATTTGACTTATGAAAGAATCCCAGGTGAGACTTCCTCAGGAGGCAAATCGTGTGGACCTGATTTCAGCAAGGTGGAGGTGCTGGTGGTAGGACTCGTGGTTTTCTGGAGAATCCTCAAACCAATAAAATTGTTTTGATACCTTTACTCAGTGTACTCAATGATGGAACGCCAGCTATCTAGTTTGCCACCAAAAAGTGCAAACAAGATTTACTTTTTCTAGACTGCTTGCCTTCTTTTCTCCTCTCGCTTATAAATCTTGTTCTCACCTTTGTTCTTTAACTCAGTCAAGGATTCTCTCTCTTGAGAGCAATTTGTGGAAAAATAACCTAATACTTGTTTTTTGAAATAGGCACAGAAACTATTTTGTTTATGTTTAAAAATATACTGTTAATGACAAGTGATTAACAAGCCTTTAGAAGAGAAAATCTATTTTCTATTTTTATGTAAAAAAATCCTACTGTTCATTTAATGGAGTTTGTGTGAAAATATCCTCACCACTGGTGAATATCAAAGCACTTTTATATTAATCCATTTCCTTCTCTGAGGTCCTAATCGACAGCAGGCTACAATTTTGATTTCTCAGCAATACCGTCCATTTGAGACTTTCTTCAAGCTGCCTGCATGCAAATGATTCAACCAATTTCTATTACTTCATGTGGGTTTCAATACTAGTGAGATGCACATTTCTGCCACATAAAATGCAGACTTTCCCAAAGACTTCTATTAACGTAAATGGTAACCTTCAATTGTGTCAGTATTCAAAGCTACAAGATCACGTACCTCAAAAATAAATCTATTATTTCAGAACGGTTACCAGAAAAAATTATTTTTATTCTTTTAGATTTCAGGTTTCCCAAGTGACTGGCTGGTCTCTGGGCTATTTTCAGTGTGTCTCCAAGTAGGACTTAACTCAGGGCGCCTTTTCACCACTGAGGGGTAGGGCAGCCCCTTAAGGCTTCTTTTAAAAAAAGCAAACCCTATTTCATCTTTCCAATTTGCTTAGCTCTTACAATGGCTTGTCTATAACAGTCACTTGATAAATATTTGTTTCTGTATTGCTTTGCTAGAGTTGCCCTAACAAAGTACTATAGACTAGGTGGCTTCAACAACAGACATTTGTTTTCTCAGAGTTCTGAAGGCTTGAAGTCCAAGATCAAGGTGTTAGGAGGCTTGTTTTCTTCTGAAGCCTCTTTTCTTGGCTTGTAGATGGCTGGGCGCCTTCTTGAAGCATCCTCACATGGTCTCTCTTCTGTGCATGCACATCCCTGATGTCTCCCTGTGTCCAACCGTCCTCTTCTTACAAGGATAGCAGTCAGTTTGGATCAGGACTCACCCTAACGGCCTCATTTTAACTTAATCACCTCTCCAAATACAGTCAAATTTAAAGTACTGGGGCTTAGGCTTCAACGTATGAATTTTGGTGAGACACAATTCAGCCCGTAAGCTTCCTAACAAAGAGATCCAAAGTGTTGCTTATGGTGTCTTAAAAGATTTTGCCTGTCTTGGGGACAATATTAATGTAGTGTCAACAGTAAAGGAAACTTACGTAGATCACACGGGGAGGAAGAGGGAAAGTGCAGGGTTTGCCTGGAAATCAAACCTTTGATCATGGGCGCTTAGTTTGTCCTACCATCCCAGTTCTATGCATAATTCTTAACAGCCCTGTGCTCCTGGCCCAATGGAAGAGTGTGTGTGTGTGTGTGTGCATGCGTGTGTATGGTGTTTGTAATAAGCATTTGACACACTTTAGGTACTTGGCAGTTTACACACACAAACTCTGATCTAATCCTCACACGCCTGTGAGGTAGAGAGGATTTTCCTCATTTTTCTGATAGGGAAACTGGATCTCAGAAGTAACTTGCCTAAAGTCACTGAGCCAGAACAGGAAACCAGGCGAGTGTGACTCCAGAGCCCAGTCCAGGAGTGTGCTCCTGGCTCCTGTCCAGTTCTCAGTGGAGACTGTGGGAGCTGCAGATCTCCTGCTCTGTAGGGTCCTCATCCAGCTATGGCTCAGTACCAGTCAACTGAGCACCCTGGTGTTCAGCTATGGTGGTCTGCTATGACACCAAAAGCACAGGCAACAAAAGAAAAAATAGATAAATTAGAGTTCATCAAAACTTTCATAATTTGTACATCAAAGAACACTACCAAGAAAGTGAGTGGAGCCAGCCCTGATGGGCTAGTGGTTAAAGTTCAGCTCGCTCTGTCTGCTTCAGCAGCCCAGGTTCGGTTCCCAGGCATGGAACCACAACACTTGTCTGTCAGTAGCCATGCAGTGATGGTGGCTCACATGGAAGAACTAGAAGGACCTACAACTAGAATATACAACTATGTACTGGGGCTTTGGGTCAGGGGGAGAAAAAAAAAAAGAGAGGAAGATTGACAACAGATGTTAGCTCAGAGTGAATCTTTCCCAGCAAAAAGAAAAAGTGAAAAGCAACCCACAGAATGAGAAAATATTTGCAAATCATGTATCTCATAAGCAATTAACATCCCAGAATATACAAAGAACTCCTACAAATCAACAACAAAAATAATTAAAAACTGGGCAAAGGACTTAAATGGACATTTCTCCAAAGATACACAAATGGCCAATAAGTACACGAAAAGATGTTCAACATCACTAATCATTAGGGAAAAGCAAATTAAAACCACAATTAGATACCACTTCACTTCTATTGGGTTGGCTATTATTTAAAGAAACAAACAAAAACAGAAATTAAGCATTGGTAAGGGTGAGGAGAAATTGGAATCCTTGTGCATTGTTGGTGGGAGTGTAAAATGGTGCAGCCACAATGGAAGACAGTATGGCAGTTCCTCCAAAGATTAAATGTAGAATTACCATGTGATCCAGCAATTCCACTTCTGGAAATATATCAAAAAGAACTGAAAGCAGGGACTTAAACAGATACTTGCACAATGTTCACAGCAGCATATTCACAATAGCCAAAAGGTAGAAACATCCCAAATGTCCATCAACTGATGAATGGATAAACGAGACAGTAAACACTTAAAATGAAATATTATTCAACCTTAAAAAGGAATAAAATTCTGATGCATGGTATAATATGGATGAATCTTGAAGACATCATGCTAAATGAAATAAGAGACACAAAAGGAGAAATATCCCATTTATATGAGGTACCTAGAATGGTGAAATTCAGAGACCAAAAGCAGAAGAATATTTACCATTTTTCTGGGGCTGGGGGAAGGGGAGAATGGGTAGTTCCTGTTTGGATGATGAAAAAGTTGTGGATAGTAGTGATGGATGCACAGCAATGTGAACGTTCTTAAAGTCACTGAACTGTACAACTTAAAAATGATTAAAATGGTAAATTTTATGTCAGGTATATTTTACAATAAAAAATGCGGATGATGTGAGAAACCGAATTTTTAATTTTAATTTATTTAAAGTTTAACACTGATATTTGACTCAGTTATTGGAAAACTTTTAAGTATGCTTGGAACATGCATGTAAATTTCATGAAGTCCCACTATGTAAAGAAACTCTTATTTGAGGCACAGAAAAATATCATCTTACATGTATTTGAATTGTCAACTTTGTTTTCAAGCCTGGGGCAACGTTAATACAACTATCTCCTTTCACTACCAGGGGAAAAAGTATTCCATTTTATACCTCAAGCCTAATTTTACATTGTAAATTATATAGCCTACCTTTAAACAGTCTTTAATCACACATAAGCATCTAAATATTTATAGAATAACTGTAGGAACACAAGTTGAATTCAGAGAAGCACATATTAAATCAAAAGTACAGGCCAATACCACCAAAATGGTTTTATTTTTGTCACTGACAACACGTACAACACTGATTTCATCATTACTTTGTTTGGTTTCCTTAAATATTACTTAAGTATGCATTAAAAATATAGGTTTACATTTCTGAAATGTAACACATTAAAGTCCTCTGTAAACATAACTCCTTCTCAATATATTTTCCTGCTTTGTTTCATACATGAATAACTTAATCCAAAAAGTCATAAATAAAAATATTCTTATGGCCTAAGAGTAAATGCAAATTTTGGAGCTTGACAAAACTGTTCTCTTTACGATTTTATAAATAACAACATGCAGGGGTTGGCCCCGAGGCCGAGTGCTCTACTTCAGCGGTCCAGGGTTTCGCCGGTTTGGATCCTGGGTGCGGACATGGCACTGCTCATCAGGCTATGCTGAGGCAGCGTCCCGCATAACACAACCAGAACGACCTACAACTAGAATATGCAACTATGTACTGGGGGTCTTTGGGGAGAAGGAGGAGTGAAAAAAAAAAAAGATTGGCAACAGATGTTAGCTCAGGTGCCAATCTTTAAAAAAATAACAACATGCAGTATTTTCAGTGTTTATGATCAAACCAATAACATCACAAGTGATTATTGTCTGCCAACCAATTCTGTCAATAATAAACCTTCCAGTGCACTTGGTAAAGATGCCATGCATTTATAAGTCAAAATAGTCAAAAGACTAGATTTTTAAAAATGGCAGTACAGAAGGTTGCCATTTAAACCTTACTAAGCCTTTTAAAACTACTTCAGTTTGTCAGTAAAAAATGCTGCTAAAGAGTGAATGCTTGTACTGTTATTTAAACAGAAGCTAACGAAGCCTAAAATTTAAGAAACAAAATCAGATTAACTCAGTACTAGTCTTGGGACAAATATTCCGTTGAAAGTCTCTTACAGGAACAGAATGAATACTATCCTAAATTTTCTGTAATTTATTTTGAACCATTACTTTAACTAGTTAAAACTTTAATGGTTAAAATAATGACACACAAAAATCATCTCAGAAAGACATTTATAATTCTTGCTTCAGAACATCTGATTATTTCTGTTTAATGACTTGTAATCTTTATTCCTTCAGAAAATATTAAAATACTTGTTGAAAGACACCTCCTATTCAGTGACTTGCTAGATAACCACTCAGGATGTACTAGGGAAGCACCTGATTTTTATGCAATAAAAGTAAAAAAGGAATTTTGCATGTTGGAAATGTTTCCTTTTATGTTTTTTAGGCCATCATTTACAGAGTACAAAACTTAGAAAGAAAAACATGCTCAATTAATATTCTCATTAAATTTAAATGATTCAAATGATAAATAACGAAGCTAATAAGCTAGTCACTACTTTTAAAATCTAAGTTTCTCAAAGTTCTATTTTTAAATCAATACAAAAACAATCTGGTTCTCACTATTAACTGCCAGTCAAACTCTGGGTTTAAAAAACTAAATATTCTTTGTTAAAGAGCAGATTACAACATGTTTTCCATGCTCTTATAAAAAGCAAGATTCTGATATACATAACGCATCTAAACCAAAATTCACAAACGGTGGCTGAAATTTTGTCAACTTTCAGCCCCAAACAACGTAAATCCAGAGTTATTATGCATAAACAATTCAAAATGAAAGTTTATAATGGAAATGTCAACAAGTCATTACTACATTTCTACTGATGGGTTCCACTGTACTTCGACCAGGCACAGGAGACGTGCACAACTGATGGACAGACTGCTTAGAAAATTAAAGCTATCAGAGCTACAAATAAGGAACACATCAATATGAACAGAGCAATGCCAAAGCACTAGAGCTGTTAAAAAAAAAGTAAGATGTGACATAAACACATCTGATAGTTCTCACTGTAAGCCACTTTCCACTGATTTATAAAGCTATGGTTTTATAATTCTTTTAAAAAAGGAAAATGTTTCTACACTGCTGCATGCAGCAATTTCATTGTACATTCTTGACTCCAATGCAATCTTCAAATCTTCCTGCAGAGCTTGACATATCCCATCAGGATTTCTCCAGAAAGTCAGCTTGTCATATTTTCAGCAGCCTAGAACAAGAAAGTAAGATTCATTATAATAAAACCATAGAAAAAGAGACACCATAGAGATATATTTGTCAATACTGCACTGTCACTATAAACCACAGCCCCCTCCCCACACCAAACCACTTTTATCAGGAGACTACAGTGGCTTTAACCTTTTGCAGTACCTTAGAACTACTTTTTGAACTGATTGCTAGGCTAATAGTAGAAAACTCTTCTATCATCTTAAATAATATAGTTAATGTAAGAATATACTGTTACTTGAAAAATTAACCCATAGCAGACCTTATCCACACAGTCTTTATTACTTTGCCTGTTTCTGCATGTTTCACTATAGTGTGAAAAGAGGATTAAGAATTGTTATGCTATAAGGTGGAGAAAAAAGGGCAAAAAAGGAATAAGGAACACATGGCTAATCCTGCTTTACCTCCATCACCAACCATTATGCCTTCCCTGATTATTCCACAGAAATTCCCATACACCATATCATTCATCGGTAAATGATCTGATACTTATTTCTAGAAGACAAGGATTTAAACAATCAAATTTCTTAATGCCCAATATGAAAATGATGATTTTAAATAAGTTTAATTTTAGAAATACATGGTAAACTTTTAATTCATTTACGTTTCAACTTCCTAATTAAAACCTGCTTTTAAGTTTAGTCTAAGTGCAGAGGTCTTTCATGAAAAATCACTGAAGAAACTGAGAAAACTGTAGACAACTCAATCTGAAACATTCTCCTTGCAGTCAATGGAACCTACTTTGTTTTTCTATATAGTTGGCTATTCTAACTAGCTTTTCCCTTCTTTGGATTTACAAGAATTAGAAACTAGTTTGAAAAAAAATTTCCCTTGTTCTTAAAAGGTTTCGTACTTCTTTCTACCCTCCTAGATTCTTAGATTAGCTTGAGCCACCCATCCTTTCAGTACTCTGTTTTCTTCCTAACCCCGTTCTTGGTATGGTCTACTTCAAAGAAAACTTGAAATAACATACACAATTTTAGAATTTTTTCAAAATTAAAATATCCTAACTAATGCAATTTAACTTTAATGTCTTTTCCCATTCTATTTTCATACTAATTTTAAAGGTTCTCCTCCAAGATACAATGAAACAAGTATTTGCATTTAAACTAAGTAAGCCACCAACCTTTGCAGCATTCATGTTATATGAATGCAGAAATACTTCCTATTTGAAAGGACAGCAATGGCATCCTAGAGAACTATATAGTTACCACATTGCCATTAAACATTATAAAAATGTATAAGCACTGGCCCTGGGGAAAACCAACTTTAGTAGTCTTCTCTTCCAAACTTTCCTTTTATGAGTAAGTTTATTCCCTCCTTTGAGGGGGATGAGTGGGGACAGGGGACTTAATCCCTCGTTTCTCTCCCAACTCCAAATTCCACAGCTCGAGTGTCCTCATGCTGCAGGAGACCCTCCTACACAGTGAGGAGATACATCATCACCCTAAGATACCAGCGAAAGTACAGGGCAGCTGCAAGAAAAAGGGCAAGGCTCAGCGCGCAGGAACACAACCAGAGTCTAACTCAGGACACCCTGGCAGGAAAGCAGACGATACAAGGAAATCGGGTTTGCCCAGAATTTCTGAAATCACAATATGTAAATGACTGCTTACACACAAATACTAGCACTGACGAGACAATACAAAAATCCAGTGATCATGAAAGAATCATTCATACAAATAAATTCTGTTTTTTTAAAAATGCACCTAATGAACAGTCCTATTTAAGCTGTGGGAGATACACATAAGGCAACCTATCCACTGCTGTTAAGAAACGTATCTAACTGGGCGACACATAACTAGCTGCTTTTACCATAAATGATTTCAGTGATATCAATATACAAATCTGTAAAAGAGAAAGGCAAAATAATGCACAAAAAGATTACAATTTCCCACAGAGTTAAAGAACAAAAGGAAAAACCAGATGTTTCAGACCAAAAGTTCCTCGCAACATTTCATGATGTCCTTGACTTAGATTTTACACAATCCAAAACAGAGGTAAGTACCACACAATTAAGTTCTAATTACTAGGATTTCTAGGTAAAAATAGCAGAATGCAGCAGGAACAGTTTCTCCTTACTCTATTTTTATCAAAGATTTTATTTTTGTTTCCTTTTTCTCCCCAAAGCCCCCCAGTACATAGTTGTATATTCTTTGTTGTGGGTCCTTCTAGTTGTGGCATGTGGGACGCTGCCTCAGCGTGGTCTGAAGAGCAGTGCCATGTCCGCGCCCAGGATTCGAACCAACAAAACACTGGGCCGCCTGCAGCGCAGCACGTGAATTTAACCACTCGGCCACGGGGCCAGCCCCGTCTCCTTACCCTATTTTTAGTACCAAAAGAAATAAACAAAAAATGAGAAAAAATCATTAACAGCAACCAAACAAAAAATGGAGAGCTACCCCATGCTTATAAAATTTAAAGGGGTAGGCAAAGAAAGACAGGTGCGGCTCAGCACAGTGCTGAACCTACTAGCCCCCAACCCCACCCAACAGAGCAGTTAAGAGAGGAGCGACTTTAATCTGGAGAGAAGCAACCTGAGGAAGGTTCTTCTTTTTTAATTCAATGAAATTAAGTATAACATTTTTATTTTTAAAGTAGCATGAAACTATCTAGAATCATGTTCACGAAATATTATCACTGGTTAACTCTTGGGTGATTTTTTTTTCCGAGGAAGATTTGCCCTAAGCTAACATCCGCTGCAAACCTTCCTTTTTTTTGTATGTGAGCTGCCACCACAGCGTGGCCACTGACAGACGAGTGGTGTAGGTGCACACCTGGGAACTGAACCCAGGCTGCTGAAGCAAAGCACACTGACCTCAACCACTAGGCTGCTGGGGACGGCCTCTCTTGAGTGATCCTGTATGTTTCCTTCTTTGTATTTCCTGATTTAAATATTTTAAAATTATGAGTATATTTTTAAATACAAATTATATAGATTTCAAAAATTACTTTAAAGAGAACAAGAAAAGTTCTAATTACCATTTTTCTTCTTTGCTAGGAACTTTTCAGGATCTCCTCTCTGCCTAGTTTTAATGAGATACTGGTAGACTGGTTTTAGATTGTGGGAGAAATGCCTTTTAAGAGGTTTGTGTGTGTGGGGGGGGACTGATCTTGCACTCAAAGGAGCAACATTTTCTGATTCTGTTCATCTTATTGATTTTGTCTCCCATATTTCACTATGGTCTACCAGATGTGGAATAACCAGTATGCTCAAAGCTGAGGAAGCTATGTTAAATAGGTCATTCTGAATCTCCTAATACCTTGGGTTTTATTTTGTCTAAGAAAATACTATGCCAAAACACTCTGTCAGTTTCTCCCGCACCTGCTCCAGCTAGGTTATTTGCCTCTGGTTTCTTCATAGCACTCAAACTGCATTACAATGCAAAAATCTCTCCCTATTCTGCCTCCCTATTCTCTTTCAAACTCCAGCATAAAGAACAAAAATTCTTGCAGCTGTGGAAGATGTGCATTAAATAAATCCTCTTCCACTAGAATTTTAGAAATTTATTGATGAAAAACTATATGCTACTTATTTTTGTCAACAGGGCTATGAGAGAATACTAAGTCAGAAACGTTCCCATGCTACAGTCCTTTAACTGTTCCACTTATAATCACCATTTCATCTTTCTTAAATAGCAGGCTCAGATACTTTTTAGAACTTATTGTAAGTGGAAACTTAGTAGTTAACAACTCTGAAGTCAGACAGTCCAACTTCAAATCCTGGCTCAACTACTTATCTCCAAGTCTCTGGGAGAAGTTAGCCCCATAAGCTCCAGTTTCCTCTGCAGTAAACTACTAACGATGGTGCAGTATACATCACTGTTGGCACTATGGAGGAAATAACGTAAGGAACGCCTTTGGTGCACAGAGTTTGGAAAAAGGAGAGTACTCATAAATACCAGCTATTCTTATTATTCAGTTATTTTTCTATCATATGAAAGCAGCAATTGTGAGTTTAAAAAGAAATAGGAAATTTAGATAGTTTTTATAATTATTCAAAAAATCTGATTTAAAAAATTAGAAACCTTACACATACATCTGACAAAGGGTTCATATCTACAATATCTAAAGACCACCAACTGGGGCTGGCCCTATGGCTTAGTGGTTAAGTTCGTGTGCTCTGCTTCAGCAGCCTATGGTTTCACCGGTTCGGATCCTGGGCACAGACATGGCACCGCTCATCAAGCCGTGCTGAGGTGGCGTCCCACAAAACACAACTGGAGGCACTCACAACTAGAGTATACAGCCATGTCCTGAGGGGCCTTGGGGAGAGGAAGAAGGAAAAAAAAAAAAGAGGATTGGCAACAGGTATTAGCTCAGGTGCCAATCTTTAAAAAAAAAAAAAGACTACCAACAAAAAAGAAAAGGACAACCCAGAAAAGTAGGCAAGCTACTTAAAAAGATCTCTCACAATAGAAAATGGCCCAAACCATGTGAAAATGCATTCACCCTGATTGGTACTCAGAGAAATGCAAATAAAACCACATGAGAAACCCACACACACTCACCAGAATGACTAAAATGAAAAAGACTCACAATAATAAGTATTGGCAAAGATACAGAGCAAGGGAAACTCATATGCTGCTGATGGGACTATAAATACAACTACTGAAAGAAGTTTGGGATTATCTATTCAAGTTGAAGATGTACAAAACCTAAGATCCACCAATTGTACTTCTAGATACACACCCAACAGAAATGCACACATACACGCATCATGAGACATGGAGAACTATGCTTCCACACTGGAACAACCGAACATCCATTTGCAGTAGAAAGAATAAATAAACCATCGTCTATCTGTCCAATGAAACATGACTATTACAATTACAGTGAAAAGGAAGGCACTGCAGCTCCACACAACATAAATGAACCTTGCAAACATAATGTGAAATTAAAGAACCCATAAAAAAAAAAGACTGTTGTAAGATTTCTTTTGATTATATCAAGTTCAAACATTTTATAAAATTAAACTGCAGTGCTGAGAGAGAGATGCTGAGTAAAACTGTTAAAAGTAAGAGTCTCCATAAATATCAAGAAAGCAGTTACCGGAGAGGACAGCAGGAAGGCGAGGTGAGTGATGGAGGGGGCACAAGGGAACTTTTAGGGTGCTGGCAATGAGAACTGTATGGATATTCTCTTCAAGATAAACTTTTGGTCTGTAAATGTGCTTTGTTTACCTTTTTGTATTAGATTTATAAATTAAAAAGTTTTAAAAAGCATGAAACCAGCAATCCAAATCACTGGAACTTACTGGAGTGTAACTTAATCTGAGATGGATAATCTACCTGTTTTACAATAGTTCTGTTTCCTCAAAGAAAAAGGACTAGAGAGAAGCCATTTTCTTCTTGACCAAGTTTTAAGGACTAACTTGCAGTTTCAGTATTCATGGTAAGTTAGTGCTATCTAACCTTGGAAATAAAATCACCCAAGATTTTAAATCAGTGTGTGCAAGCAAGAGAAGGAACACAACACTTTTCCTGTTCCCAATCTCAGCAATTAAAAGGCAGTGAATTTGAATCTGAAAAACGGTGGTCCTTTGGGCCCATGTTGGCAGTGCAACCTAATTGCCTCAGCAGTTCCCTGGTCTCTGAGCCACTCTGAGTCATTCTTCCCTTTTCTTGAAAGATAAATACATGTTCACAGCTGGGTAACTCTATCAGCCAGTTTCCTGCCTAGAGAATCCCAGAAGTCTGACAGCCTTCCTTCATTTCGTCCCGTACCGGTCCCTTTCATTCCAAGTTGGCATTGTTTTGTGCTGAGATGGCTGACTGCATCTATGAGAAACACACCTAATCTCTTCACCAAAAGGTTGCCCACTCTTGGCCTTCTCTCCAGAGCATACTATCCAGATAGGATGAGAATTTTCCAAAGTGCGTGCTGGTTCCTTTCTGCTTACCAGTTCCGTCCTCAATTTCTCATTCCTCTTACATCTTACTATAAGCAGCAAAAAGAAATGAGTCTGTACTTTCCACACTTTGTTTGGAAACTTCCTCAGCTAAATATCCAAGTTTACTGCTTACAAGTTGTATTTTCCTTCCAACAGTAGGACGTAATTCAGCCAAGTGCTCTGTCACATTATAGCAAGGACAGCCTTTCCTCCAGTGTCCAATAACATGTTCCTCATTTCCATCTGAGACCTCACCAGGAGCACCTTTAATGTTCATATTTCCAGCAAGATTCTGTTCATAATGGTATACATATTATCTAAGACGACTGAGGTTTTCCCTATAGCTCTTCTCTTCTTTCTGAGCTCTCACCAGAATCACCTTTAACAGCCATAGTTCTAACAACAGTCTCTTCAAGGCCATCCAGACTTTTTCTATCAAGTGCCTTAAAACTTTCCAATCTCCATCCATTACCCAATTCCAAAGCCACTCGCACATTTTTAGGTATTTCTTATAGCAGCACTCCACTCCCCAGTAGTAAATCTGTATTAGATTCCCAGCGCTGCCATAACAAAGTACCACAAACTGGGTGCCTTAAAACAACAGAAATCTATTCTCTCTCGGTTCTGGAGGCAGAAGTCCAAGATCAAGGTGTCAGCAAGGCCATCCTCTCTCTGAAGGCTCTAGCAGAGGATCCTTCTTTCCTCTTCTAGCTTCTGGTGGCTGCCGACAACCTTTCACCTTCTTTGGCTTGTAGACGCCATCACTCCAATCTCTGTCTCTGTCTTCATACGGCATTCTCTCCTGTGTGTCTGCGACTCCACATGGAGCTCTCTTTGTGTATCTGTCTAAATTTCCCTTGTCTTATAAGGACATCAGTCATTAACCCATTATGATCTCATCCTAATTTGATTCCACATGAAAATACACGATTGCCAAATAAGGTCACATTCCCAGGTATCAGACTTGAGCATATCTTTTTTGGGGTGGACACAATTTTACCCACAACACAAAGAAAATTCTAAACACAGTTGGAGACTTCTGGGAAAAGACAACATGGTCCATGACAGTAGCAATTTTTGTGATCTGAACATATGCTAAGCTCCTGGTCTTCAGAATTCCTCCTGATGGTGATAGAAGCTAGTTTAATAATGTTTAGGATCTTTCAGATAACTTCATCATTAACCATTTTCTAAACGAATGCATCTTTATATATTTAGAGTTTACTAAAAAAAATCTCTACCTTGAGTGCTTCAGTGGCCTTGCGAAGTTCCTTAATAACTGATGATAAAGCTTCTGGGTTAATTCCTTGTTCACAAAGCCGTACACAAATAGACAGAGTTTCCATATCTAAGCCAGTATTCAAAATTCTTGAAATCTCCAGCAAAACTGAAAAAAAGACAGAGAATTTTAAAAACAAAATCTTACCTTTTAAAATATGCACATAATACTTTTGTTTTTAGTTCATGTAATACTGCACAATACCAAAAGAACTAGCATAGCATTGCTGGATGTGGAAACTGGCATGTAATACTGTCTTGCCCTTACTTAGCTCTAGAAACTTACAAATAAACTTACAACCTCCTTCCTCATAACTGCTGTTTACATCTTGGTTTATATTCTACCTCTCCTTTAATATCTTTCTAAAATTCATGTATCATAATCAAGATTATCCTGAACATTTCCTTACTTTTTAGTATTCTTTTACCACACAATTTCATTAGTCACATAACATTCCACTTAAGGAAACACCACACATCACTTAACCTCTCTACTATTTTAACGGTTGGGTGGGTCTTATGCTTCCATTAAAATAATGTGATAAGCATCTGTACATACTAAATTTTATTAGGATAAATTCCTAGAAGTGGAACTGCTCAATCAGTAATATGCATATTTAAGGTCTTAAAAGTTTTTAGAAACTTCTACAATTCGACAGAGTAATCATGTTTGTTGAATCTAAGTATGAAAATGAAAGCTTATATTTTTTAACCTCATTTTTATAGTATTTCATTTTATTACAGTTTATAAAAGCATTTGTCTTTGACATGAGAAGCACTAGCATAGACAAGCACAGGATGTAAATACATCGCTCCATTACACTTTGTTTTACGGTGGCTGTTTCCCAGAATGTGTTTAGAATTTTTAAGTGAATGGTCAACATGTTTTCTGTTGTTTCCTGCATCATTTTCCCTCGGCATCATGCCTAGAAAGTTATTCCCCATGCAAAGATTATATAATTATTCACCAGTATTCTCTTCCAGCATTTTAAAGTTTATTTTCCCCCCTCCATAAACATTTAAATATTTAACTCTCTGGAGTTTGGGTGGAAGATAGAATCTCTAACTTTTCCTTCCAGAATGTCAGTTGCCCTAATACTATTTATTGGATAATCTTTCCTTTTACAGCTCAATTAAGATGTCAACTTTATCATATATTAAATTCCCATATACCTATGGATTTGTTACATGTCTATCTTTTGTCAGAGAAACAATTTTAATTACTAACTTTATATTGTATGTAGTAGGTTAAAGATACTTTTGTTAACTTTCATTATCAAAAGCCCTTTTATTCTCTAGGTGAACTTAAAAATTTTGATGGATTCCAAAAACAAATTCCATTTCAATTCTGATTTGAATTGCATGAAAACTACATATTATCTTGGGACAAACGGACAAGTTAACAATATTAAGTCTTCCATTAATTTAAGTCTAAGTCCTTCTGAAAACTTAATATTGATGATGATCATGAGATGGGCCCTTCCCATTTTTCCATTTCAGACACTCACTTGCATTTCTAGAAGTTCAGTTTGAGTCTTCTTAAAAACGTATTCCATGTCAACTTTTTGCACAGATGGAGTACAGTTCCAATGTATTTGTCTGCTAATCCTAATGTCTGTGTCAATTTTAGGTCTGTTTCAACTCACTGAATTTTTCTCATCATGGGTTGTATTCTCCTGCTTTGCATACCTAATAAGTTTTTATTGGATGCCAAACATTGTGAACTTTATCTTGTTGGGTGCTGGATATTTTTGTATTTCTGTACAGATTCTTGAGCTTTGTAATGAGAAGTAGTTATCTGGAAACAATTTGATCCTTTCAGGTCTTTGAAGATTTATTAGCAAGGACCAGAGCCTTGTTTAGTGCAGGGCTAATTATTCCCCATCACTCAACTAAGATCTTCTTGCGTACTCTACCCAATGTCTCGTGAACAAGGTTTTCCATTCTGGCTGGTAGATACAGGCAGTATTCTCAGCCCTGTGTGAGAATGGTGTACTGTTCCCTCTAATCCTTTCAAATGGTTCTTTCTCTAGCTTGGCCGGTACTTTCCTCGCACACATGTGCTAATCAATGCTCTGCTGAATACTTGAGGGGGACCCTTCTGCAGATTTCCAAAATTCTCTCTCGATGCAGCTCCTTCTTCTCAGATACTCTGTCTTTGAAACTACCTTCCGTGGTCCCCCTGGACTCTAAGCTCCTTCTGCTCAAATCAGGGTCTCCACCAGGTTCTGCCTGGGTTCCCCTCTCCCCCCACTGCATTGTGGCCTGGAAACTCTCCGAAGGCAGCAAGCTGGGGCAAGTACCATTTGTTTCCTGTCTCTAGGGATCACTGTCCTTCGTTGCCTGAAGTCCAGTGTCTTGAAAACCCTTGTTCTGCATGTTTTGCCTGGGTTGGTTTGTTTGTTTCAGGTAGGAGGGTAAATCCCATCCCTCTTATTCCATCTTGGCTGAAAGCTGACAATCCTTCTCATTTTCATTTCTTCAGTTTTGCTATTCCAACATACTACTACTTTGCTCCTTACTTATATGCAGGCTGTTATTCATGTTATCTGCTGAGTTTGTTTCAATAACTCTATTTTAAGATTTCTAATTTCCCACCATAATCATCTGTTTATTTCATAGGTAAATGTTTGTTTTTAACCCCTTCTTATTTTGTGGTGTTCTTTTGCCTTTATCTATTTCAGACTACATTCTTATCTTAACCTATTTTTGAGATTTCTGTTTCTTTAAGTGTGAGCAAACAGCAAAAGAGAGCAGTTAAGAGTGTGCTCTCTAGAGCCAGACTACCTGGGTTCAAATTCCACTTTCATTATTTAGTAGGCAATGTAACCTCCCTGTGCTTTTATTTCACCATTCTGTAAAATGGGGATGACAAGAGTACTTATTTTATAGGTTGTTGTGAGGATTAAAGGACACACTTAGAATGATGTTTAGCATATGGCAGTACTCAGTAAAATAATTAGCTATTACTACTACTTTCTCTCTCATTCATTTTTCATGTTAGCTATTTTTTGGGGTTTTTTTGAGGAAGATCAGCCCTGAGCTAACATCGGCTACCAATCCTTCTTTCTGCTGAGGAAGACTGGCCCTGAGCTAACATCCGTGCCCATCTTCCTCTACTTTATATGTGGGACGCCTGCCACAGCATGGCTTCATGCGCAGTGCCATCTCCACACCTGGGATCTGAACCAGCAGACCCTGGGCCGCCAAAGCAGAACATGCGAACTTAACACTGTGCCACCGGCCTGGCCCCTATGTTTTTTAATCTACTTTAGGTGCTTTGTGATTTTTGGCTGAAAGCTGATATTCCACAGGGGATTTTTCTTGGACGTCCTGCATCAGTGATGTGTTCTTGGATGCAAAGTCTCACACTGGCCTCAATCTTCTGGATCATCCTGGCTCCAGACCCACAAGAGACATGCACGGTGCTTCTCCATCCCTGACTGTGGCAGATGGCACATTTCTGGCCCCAGCTTCACTGAGACGGGGCAGCACGCTTCATCAGGTGTCACTCCCTATCCCCTGCTGTGGTTCCCATCTGCTCCTTTCTTTAGGGGAAACCTCATTCTCTCTCTTCAATGGAGACTTCCCTTTCTTGTTTTTGAACATCGCTATATTGATAATTGTATTTTAGTATTATTTCCTGTCATTTTTATATGCTTGGAATAACAATTTTCAGCAAGTGCTTACTCATCATCAATTTTGATAGTTCAATTTCTTTAATTTTTAGTTCTGTTTCCATAAATGGCCTTCTACCTCACTCTTGCATATTCTAAGTGGTTAGTGCTGATACTCTAGGATATTACTTTTTGTTTTGTAGCCAGCCACCTTAATGTATTCTACTGAAGCCTCGAACAATTTTTCAGTGGATTCTCTTGTGTTTTCCAGTCAGGTAATCATTTTACCTACAAATAAGTTTTATGTCCTTTTCAATAGTCTCTTTCTCTTCTCCTGTGCTATTTGCTAAACCTTTCATATCAATGTTTAAAACAAAGCAGTAAAAGCAGGTATTTCCAATTTTATTTAGAATGTATTTAACATTAATGTTATGGATGACTTTGGTTTCATATAGTTATCCTTTAGCATGTTAAAAATGTACTGTTTTCTTTTGCTAAGACTTTAAAATCAGGAAAAAATGTTCAATACCTGTTCATCAACCACTGGATGACCAGCTAGCTTTCCTCCTTTGACCTAGTGAGGTAATGCGTTATGCTGACAGACCATCTTCACAGCTGAAGAACACTGAGCTGAGGAAATTCCTACTTTTACAGCAAACAGTTAGCAAGCCTACTCTCTATGTGGAGGCAGATGTTACCTCATCTCTCACTGTCGCTCACTGTAAACACAACCGTGAGAAACAGCAGGCGGAAGGAGCAGTCAGGGCCTTGCATTCTTGGCATTCAGAACAAGAATGTGCAGGTATGCTCGGGGCTCATGGCAGACTGCGTCTCTCAAGAGTGACACTACACAACTTCTGAGGCTAGGTTTAAAAAGGCTATAATACAGCTTCTTCTGGCTCTCTCTTGAGACACTCTCCCTTGGAGCCCAGCCTCCAACTGTGAGGAAGCCCACATATTCCAGACAACAGCTCCTGCTGAGGGCCCAGCAAAGAGCCAGCATCAACTGGTACATAGGTGAGTGAGGAAGCTTTGAGATGACTCCAGCTCAGCACTAACTGCAACACGTGGACACCCTTAGAGAGGACTACATAGATGAGCCTGATTGACACCCAGAACCGTGCAAGGGAAGTAATTTTTGTAGTTTTATGTCACTAAGTTTGGGGTCATTTGTTATGCAGCAACAGATAACCAGCCCATATTCTGATCCGATTCCAACTCTCTAGCATTACCACCATTGTCACCATCGCTATTAACCGTTCCTGACAAATTCTCCTCTCTCCAGTCTTCTCCTCATGGTAGAGCCCTATCTGTAAATGATGCCTTTGTTCATGCTTTTCTCCTCTGCCTTTTCTCTCCCCTCCATATAATTCCATGCCGTCTTTCAGGTCCACCTAGTGTTTCTTTCTGTAAGCTTTCTTTTAAAATTCACATTGATCTTTACTTCCTAACACCACAAACTGTCTGTAGTCAATAAGTATTTCCATAGTGTCTACTGTGTAACTGGTACCTGTATGTATTTTGTGCATACTACACTACTGCTGGAAACGTAGCTGTGAACAAGATAGATATGGTCCCAGTTCTCATGGACACTATAACCTAGAAGAGACAGACCATAAAATTATAACTGATTCCAGTTATGATAAGTAAAATAAAGGAAAAGAATAGCATACTTCCAAAACAAATGACAAGGGTATCTTACCTAGTTGTGAAGGACACAGTGCTTAAAAAGACTTGTCTGAAGAAGTGATAATTAAGCTTAGTCTTCAAGGGTGAATAGAAACCAACCTTAGTAATGTGGAGGCAGGAGGAACGGCAAAGATAGGAGCCAAGAAAATAGCTTGTGCAAAAGTTCCCATGCTGGAGAGAAACTGCTAAATTCACAGATCAGAGGGACTCATGTGAAGGCAATGTAATTAAAGGGGATCAACAGGGATAAATATGAGCTGAGGCAGACATGAAAATCCACTAAGACCCTACTGAAGATTTTAGAACTTTGGGAAGCTATTAGAAGATATAAAATGGAAGCGCGACAAAATCAGATTTTCATTTTTAAAAGACTGGCTGCGTAATACGGAATGGCTATTGGAAAGGGGTAGAAGATGTGGAGAGGGAGTTCAGCTAAATTACTGCAACTCTGGTCAAAGAGTGGCGGGCAGTGTGGAGAGGAGAGATTAAGACAAGTGGTCAAATCTGAGATGAGTGAAGAACTGAAAGGGCTTAGTGAAGAAGAGAGAGGTGAGGTGAGAGAAAGCAAGACTGACTCCCAGGTTTCTTTCTCACATGAGCAACTGTGGGAGCATGAACTATACATGTTTTGCTGACCCTGCCCCGTACACAGTGGACTCTCTTAACTCCTTGTTCTAGCTTACTACCTGATATATAAAGTAGTATTACACTGAAGCCTCTAGTAAGGGAGAGGTATATTTTTATCGTAATTGTCAAAAACATAATTACTAGTAGTAAAAAATTAGAGGGATAAGGAAAATTCTAGAATATAAGAAAATAATAATTTAAGTATGAATCTATCAATAAAGAGTATCTAAAATTTCACAACGCTGAAAAGCAAAAGAGGCAACAGAGTACACTGGAGGGGAGAGAGAGGTAGTTGAAAGAGCCTGACATTTTAAAGAGGGAATGTAGGGAGAGAATGTTGATCTGAGTGAAAAGTAGAACACCTTAGGCAATAGATTAGGGCTAGGATCAGGTTCCTTTCAGAGTGATCTTTGCAGATAAAGTCAGTCCACCGCTTCCTCCCTGTCTGAAGTGTCTTTGTCAAAATCCTTTCATTTCACAATATTCTACAATCCTTGCAAATCACTGACACCCACTACAAAAGATTAAATCACTGTTAGCTGACTCTAATAGGGATGGGAGGAAGGAAGGAAGGAAGAGGATGAGGAGAAATACACTAGATCTTGAAGGAGGGTAGTTAGACTCAAAAAGTTTTGGACACCAGTTAGGTTCTCATGGATAGATTTAAGAACAGTGAAACCCCACATTAACAGAACTTCAATATAATGACGTACACCTGAAATTTATATAATGTTATAAACCACTGTTAACCAATAAAAAAATTAAAAAATAAAATCTAAAAAAACCAGAATTTCAAGTAATAATGATGTTTGAGTAGGTCAGCCCAGCCCCTTGGGCAAGCTAAAGTGTTATTTCTGGGGATGAGGGCGGAGGAAGGTAGGATTATACAGGACTGCATTTAGGCCTTTTTCAGTTCAGTGTATGGTCACTTATTTACAGTGCAAGTGTCACTGTTTCCCTTGTGCCTCAATCATTACTGACAGCACGAAAAATACTGTTTTTCATTAACTTTGCAATAATTCAACTTCCCATTTTACGTGACTGTTTTGGACCCAATTATGGCACGATAGCAGGGATTTTCAGCAAGTTTAGGGTTCTAATGGATACAACAGTATCTAAGGGCCACATTGAACAAATACTGATCCATTGCCAACCTGGGGCCTTTCTTTTTATTTTCTGGTTTATGGGCAAACTGTGTGTAGAGAAGCAGTATTTTCTCTAATCCACATAGTCTCTCCTCCAATTTTTGTTTTTTTAAAAAAATCTGGTCTTTCTTCACTGTTCCATTACACTATAGAAACTCTTACATTTTCTATAATCTTCATTTTACACAAAGTTCTCTCAGGAAAAATCTTGATGATGCAAGTAATACAAAATATCAGTTCTCATTTCTACATCAGTAGTTCCACCAGAGATAAAATGCAAGTTTTCTTTTCAATTAGGATCCTGTGGCCATAAAATAAAGGAACCTAAGCACAGCTAATAGCAGAAAACTGCCGGGAAGTGAAGCCTCATATTCTCCATGCTGTTCAAAAGACGCACTGTTTTCCAAGCAGAGATATAAGACAATTCTGTTATATACATACAGTTTCTATGTACATAAACTCACTTACAGAATAAAACTCACAACTGCGATACATCAAGAAGAATGGGAAATAGAATGTGGTGTTAAGAACAAAATTCTATTTTTCAGAAAAACAGCAAGGCAGATACTTGGTAAGTAAAAAAGTAGAAGCAAAGGCTGTAATAATATAAGCTATTCTGTGAAAAGGAAAACAGCAGCCTGCGCGGGAAAAGCCAGAAGCCTTATCAGACGTTTCTATAGGGAGGGGCGGAGCCTACAGAGAAGGAGACAGCGATGGCTAACGGCCGACACTGCTTTTCCATTGGGTTATGTTTTAAGAGATAGAGGCTAATGTGGATCCCTGGAAAATGCAAAAAGCAATGTTTAACATCCATCAAACATATATATAGGTGGATGCGAATAAAATGGATACAAAGAAAGGAGCCTGCAAGCCGGATGACATTTTATATAACATAAAAATAATACAGTAACTATCTTTTAATGATCACCTTCGATATGCCTTTATCTAGGTATCTTATTTAAATATGCACAAGAACCCTACGAGGTAGTAAGGTCATTTTACAGGGGAAAAAAAGCAGCAGGCTTAAAGATGTTTTCGTAGCTTGTCCCAGCTCACCACCAGGGGTATAAACTGGCAAAGCCGGCATCAGAGGTTAGAGGGAGGGTAACTCCAAGACGCTCAGATCGTCTTCTACCACGTGTGTGCTGGCTTTAACCCACGTGCCTCGGGGCGCGAAGACAGAGAAATACACCACCGCCCCCCCCCGACACCGGCGTCACCCGCTCCAGGGCGAACCTGGGGCAATTCTGATGAAAAGGACACTTGTTCATTCACCGAGTATTTTGAAAGTGCCTACTGAAATGCAAGGGACAAAGGCCGTAGCCGTGACCGCACACACACGGCCACTGTGCGCACAGGCTGACAGTCTGGAGGGCTGCGGAGGCGCCCCGGCTCAGGACTAAGAGAAGGGGCGCTCTGCACTGGACGCGTCGCGGATCCGGCGCAGCAGGGGATGGGCGGGGAGGGCACGGCGCCGAAGGCCGGCCCCGGGGGGAAGGCCGCGCGGCCCCGGAGCGGGAGAGGGGCGTGGCGCTGGCAGGGGGCGCGGGGGGGACGGGGTACGCGCCGGGCTGACGTGGGCCGAACGCCGCGCACGGGACCAACTACGCAGCAGCGGAGAGACAACTCTCCAAAGATGGAGCCACCAGCCCTGCGGCCCTGGCGGGGCCCTTGGAAAGAGCTTCAAAGCTGCCGTTCGGGGCAGCAAGGGCACCTAAAGTCTTCCTGGGCTCCCCGCCGCCGGGGGGCCTTGGCTCTGGGAAACGGAGGCAAGGTAAAGGGGGCGAAACGGGCACTCACCGTCCATGGTCTCCCTCACCGCATTCAGATTCGCCGCCGCGGCCCCTGCCGCGGCCCCGCCGCCGCTACTACTCGCCATGACGGAGGCCGAGGGAGGTGGGAGAAGGGCCTGACCCGGAACTGGAGCGCCTTCCTTTCTCCTGGGCAATCACACCGCGCGTCCCCCGCTCACGCCGGGCAGGCTCCGCCCCTCGCGCTCGTCGCCGGCGTGAGGCTGCGTTGATTTGAATTTGGAGCCTCGTTACTCTGCGCGGAATGTGAAGCGAGGAGTTGCCATTCGAATTTGCTACGCGGCCTCGATGCGATTGGCTGGTTCGCGGACAGCGGTGCGATGCGATTGGCCAGTCGCCCACAAGCCCCGTGCCCTGGTTGGCCTAAGACAGCGCGGAAGCGGGGAGTTAAAGAGTCTGTGCCTGTCGTGGGAGCTGGTCTGGCCCCTCGGGAGCACCCTGGAGTCGCTTTTGGGGGCTTCCTTTTTTACACCACTAGGTACGTTCTTTGTAGTTCCTGGCCTTTCCTCCTGTCTCACAAAAGTGAGTGGAGAGCTCACGTTTCCCGGCTCCGACCTGCCTGCCGGCTCGCCCCCGGGTGAATGGGAGCAGCGGGGGAGTAGGTGCGGAAGAGAGGGGTGCCAAGAGAGTGATCGCGTAGGGTTGGGGGTGACACTGGCATGAGTGTCCACCTCTGCTCTTCGCTCACGGCTGCCAGCTGCGCTTGAGCTTTCCAAGAAGTGGATTTCCTCCCTCTACTTGTAGCCCCCTATTGACTGGAAGTAATACAGTCTCGCCTTCAATCTTGGGGGTCTTAGCCAAAGGAGGATGTTTGAACAGAGGCAACCCAAGGCAGTTAATTTCCTAGCCCTAATCAGTCATACTTGTCTGACCGGGGCTAATGTGCAAGAAAGGCACCCCTGCCCAAGCTTCCTCGCCTCTTATTTGCTTGCTATAAAGAATTGTTGTTTAGTAACTGCAGTTTGATAGCGAATTGCTGGGCTATTGGAATGATATTCAAGTGTTTAGAGACTTGAGATAAAGTATAATAACAGTATAGGTAAGTCCTTTAGTTGGAAAGTGATTTGTATCTGTAGTAACATTTAGTTGCCTCGAAGGCGGACCTGAACTCATTCATACTTGGTCGACTGTACTTATAGCCACTTCTCTGAGCTTGGTAATTCTGCGAAATGCTGTCAGTAATACCTTACCTCTACTTTTCTAGGTTATCTAGAGGATCACTTGAGAAAATGTATGTGATGCTTTTTTGTAAACTATAAAAAAGCCCCAAGAGCGTTAGGTTTTGAGTTAGTTCTTTTTGTGAAATATATGTTTGTTGAATACATTTTAATTGTCAAAATGAATGTCCCTGGAACTTTGTATTTTTATTACACATAATTCTGATTTCTTTTTAGTTTGTCCTCTGTGCTATGGGAGATGTCAGAGAATCAAAAATGCAAATAACACCGGAAACTCCAGGAAGAATCCCTGTTTTAAATCCTTTTGAAAGTCCTGGCGATTATTCTAATCTCCATGAACAAACTCTTTCCAGTCCTTCTGTTTTTAAATCAACAAAATTGCCAGTAAGTTATTCTTGACCTGTGTTTACAAATAATTTTAAACGTAAATATCTTTCTTTACGAGGTAGGGGGGAAATTTATCATGGAACATGTATATCTAGAATGTGCTTTTTAAATTGTATTGATCTTTCTAATTTAGTGGTTGGGCTAAAAAGAAGTTGGCTAGAACATTTTTTTTTAGTTAGTATTTCTCTTTTTTTTAATTTAATAGATAACGTATTAGCTTCCTGTAACTGTGGGTTACAGGTAGATACTCTGGTTGGTGATATATCTGCAAATACCATATTAGAGAAGAGCGTTGTCATCTAATTATCTATTCTCATTTTTTCAGCAAACATTATTTGAATGCTGCCGTGTGTCAGATACAATGCCAGGTAGAGAGGTTATACCTTGAACAGTCAGGGTCATTAGACACAAACTCTCAAGGAACTTATACTCTAATGCAGGGGTCAGCAAACTTTCTGTCAAGGGCCAGGCAGTAAATATTTTAGGCTTTGTAGTTCATCTGGTCCATGTACAACTGCTCATCTCTGCCTTGTATCATAAAAGCCATCAGAGGCAAAATAAACATGGCTGTGCTCCAGTAAAGCTTTTTTTGTGGACACTGGAATTTGAATTTCATGTAATTTTCATATGTCATGAAATACTAATATTCTTTCTGGTTTTTGCCAATGATTCTTAGCTTGCAGACTGTATAAAAAGAAGCCAACGTCTAGTAGGATAGACACAACTAAACTAGCAACTTCAAAAAAATGTGATAGGTGCTATGACCAGTGGTAAAGCTCAAGGGTGACGTGGGAGGGAAAGTGCTCTTCGGGAGATTTGGAAAGGCATCATCACGTTAGCTTATTTTTACTGTTATGGGCTACGCTGGAGAAGTTCTTTCGAAGTGTGATCTTTTAACCTAGTAAATTATCTGCAAACTGTGTGGCAGTTTATGCTACGCTTTCATATCAGCTTGAAGCAGGTATGTACCAGAGGAAGGTTTTACAGTTATACGGTTTATAGTTAGTCATTAATCTGACCTCATGGTGTGGGTGGGTGGGTGTGTGTGTGTGTGTGTGTGTATGTATGTGTGTGTATGTGTTTTGGTGAGGAAGATTGGCCCTGAGCTAACATCTATTGCTGATCTTCCTCTTTTTGCTTGAGGAAGAGTGGCTCTGAGCCAGCATCCATGCCAACCTTCCTTAATTTTGTATGTGGGATGCCACCACAGCATGGCTTCGTCAGTGGTTTGTAGGTCCATGCCCAGGATACGAACCCATGAACCCCGGGCCACCAAAGCAGAGCATGTGAACTTAACCACTATGCCACCAGGCCGGCCCCCTGACCTCATGATTTTTAATTGAATCATATTAAATTTTAGTTATCAGTTAGTCTTAAAAATAATGGAATGACTGCAACTTACTCCTCAAAGCCAGAATGTATGGTATCTGGGGTTTTTAAGCCTGAATTTGTCAAAAATATATTCTGAATTACAGATTAGGATTTGGATAAATTTTTGGGTTAGTTGGATAGTTGAATACAGAGAGGCAGCACTAGTTGCCCTTCATAATTATTTTAAGGATCAACTATTTAAGAGCTTTTCCTGGCACTTTTTTAATTAGAACTTTAATTTCAGTTCATTCTTAGTGAAACTAAAGACGTTTGAGAACACTAAGCAATTTTTACTTTTACCTGGGCACATTGCATCACTGATGAGTGCTAATTGTGGAATTTCTATACCTTTATTACTCTACTGTGATTTTTCTATTAGTATGGAAAAAATCACCCAGAGAGTAGGTTTGGGTGTTTTCAAAGACATACAGTCAAGTCAGTTTATTTAGTGTGATTTGATTACCATTTGCCATTGAATTTAGTGGTAAAGTCAGATTTTAAAATATGAGCTGTAAGGTATTTTTATATTATAACCATTCACATTATATTTTAAGCTGACATTGGTTAGCATTTTGATGAACTATTTTAGTTTGCTTTTACTCATAAGCTCACTTTTTTTTATTAAGACTCCAGGGAAATTTAGATGGTCTATCGATCAACTAGCTGTAATAAATCCTGTAGAAATAGACCCGGAAGACATTCACCGTCAAGCGTTATACTTAAGTCATTCTCGGTAAGTTTTCCTTTCTTGCACCTAAGTGTGATGACATACTCTCCAGTGAAGAAAGAGGAAATTCCAAAGATTGCGTATTTTTATCTGAAAAGATATGGGGGAAGAAAAATTATGATACAGATTTATCCTAAATAACTGAAGAGCAAGTTCAAAGAACTGCATCCAGAAAGATTCCATCACCAACAGTTCCAAATCTGGGTAGGAGTCCTTTTCTTTTAGAGATAACCTGCCCCCTCTGCTGTTTACGGGCCAACTCTGCCTCCCCAGCACGGGTAGACGGAAGGGCATTTTGAAATTTATCCCTTTCTGCCTGATTGAAGCTTCTGCCATTGAGTTTTTGTTTTGTTTTCCTTTTTGGTGGTGGGGGGTAAAGCAAAACACTGTTTCATTGCCATCTATTTTTTGGGAAGCTGAAAATCCCCTTCCCAAGTTAAGACACATCGAACGGAAGGGTATCCATTAACAACAGAGAGAGCTTTTCTAGACATCATCCAACTTTGCACAGGACACTTGGGGATCAGAATAACATTGTCTTGAATTCACCTGGTAATCATAGCAGCCTTGACTTCTTTGTTAATGTGTTGATAGGTTTCCAAGCACTAGTGTGCCTCAGACTTGTGCTGCTTAATGTGCCTAATGGAGTGAGAACATGCACTTGTTTGGTGGAACAGACCTAGTTTTTGATTATAAATTGCATATTCTGTAGTTACAAATTACAGACATCAGTATTTGTTAATAGTTTGATGGACTCTTGTTGATGTTAGTTTTATAGTCTGATTTTTTTATATTTGAAATCACATACTGGTATGACCAGCTTTTAATTTTCAGTCCTAAGTTGCATGTGTTGTCAGTTCAAAATAATGGATGATCCTTTTCCCTTTACTTTTAGAATTCAGTCACACAAAGATGTACACACGTTGAAATGCTCTTGCAAATGTTTGTCTGGTTTTTCTACCCCTTCCTCTCATGGCTTGGTGACTTGGTGACCACTCCCCCACAATTAATTAACGTCCCTCCAAAGTGTTGTAGAAAGGGAATAGAATGGGGATAGAGCATAAAAGGTTTTTTTAACTTAAATCTAAATAATACCTTTGAAAGAGAAGGTGAAAAGAATATCTAAAAGCAAATGAGTCACAGATTTTTTATGTCACACAAACCGTGTGCTTTATTTTGCCTCTTCTCTTCAGTATGTTCAACCCTGGACAGCTATTATCTATCAGTCAAGAGATATTTATTAAGCACGGTGAGGCACTGTGAGGAACACTGAGGAAGTGTAGGATGTTATTCCTGCCCTGTAGAGTCAACAATACAGTTAACCAAAGTTGTGACACAACATTTCTATAGTTGTTAATAAATGGTGTAATGTCTGAGTGGGTTTATGAAAAGAATCTTGGTATATTTCAATAGATAGATTTGTAGTAGAGGAGAAGAGGAAAAACCCTAATTTTAATTTAATTTACTAGTGTAATTAAATGAGTGGTTATGGCTTCTACCAAGGATAGTGACTATACTCTTAAAACATGTTGATTCATTCTTAGAAACAAGCAGTGGCTTCCAATGTTTCTTCCTACCTAATCTGAGTTCCCTATTTCAGTGTTTCTTAGTCTTTTCATGCCATGCTCACATAAAAAATGATAAGTGTAAGGCATGCTGGTGTGAACAAATGAGTCTGTCCATACAGGAGGTGAACAATCCTGACCCCACGCCCACTCACCCCCACCACTGCCAAGGATCCATTCAGTATATGCCTGTAACCTGTGTGCATCACAGCGGTGTCTTGTGATGTACTGGTCAGGATGCTCTTTCCTATATGACTTCTTAGAACCTCCTATGATCTAGCTCTGCAGTATTTGGCAAGACTGATTTGCACTGCTTCCAGCAATCACCTGAATATTTCAGATTCTTAAAATCCCTCAGATGAAGCAGCGAAAGGTTTCTAAATGAGGTAATGCTAGATCAGAGCTTACTAATACTTTATGCTATTATTATTATGCTCTGTCATTTTGACCTAGTTATGTCCATGATGAGATGAAGAGAACTGACTTATTACTCTCAAAATGGCTGTTGTTCAAAGCTATGTAGATTATCGTCATCGTCTATTTTCTCATAATACTCTTACTTGAAAAGTCTACTTGATTTTAATTTCTGAAACATATACATTATCATATAAGCTTTGTTAAGCCACAAATATATACATGAAAAAATTTTGAGAAGAAAATAGTGTCATACCAGTTTATTGATGGAAAGCAAGTATTCTTTCCTGGAACAGATTACAGAAATGGTCCTACAAGGCTAACTGCTGAGTCCTTGGCAAGTTTGTGCCTTGTGCTTGAGACCTGACATTTATGTTAAATCTTATAGCTGATAAATTTATGTTGCTGTAATTGCATATTGTATCAAAGTGAGGGGGAAAAAAGAATTTATTTTGACAAAAGTTTATATTGTTGTTATTTCATAATTAATAATTTTGCCTATTTATTCAGAACTGTAAGGATGATAGTTTCTTTTCTATTTCAGAGTAAGAATGGATTCTAAAATTACGACTATGATAAACTTGCTATAATTGAAGAGAAAGATAGTTACTTTTCTATTTCAGAGTAAGAATGGATTCTAAAATTACGACTATGATAAACTTGCTATAATTGAAGAGAAAGAATTTGGACAATTTTTAGATTTCTGTGGAATGAAATATTTCTGAATTTGTGGTGATTAAAGGACAAGGTTTATTCAAGTTTTCTTTATGTTGTTATTAGTAATTTTTAAATTGTATCAATGTAAGCTTTTTAAAAGAAAATACTATTCCATTCACATTATGAATGGAAAAGAGGGAGGTAAGCCTTAACAACGCAATGCTAAATATCTAAATACCATCATTTACTAAATGTCATAAGATTCCAACTTTTCTTTTAAAGTGAGCTTAACATTTGCTAGTTTTCAAGAGAAGGAAATTATTTCTTTGAAAGGTTATTATTTTGTATGTTCAAGCAGCTGAAGTAATGGCCTGGTTATTTTTCTTCTTTATCTCTATATAGAATAGATAAAGATGTGGAAGACAAAAGACAAAAAGCCATTGAAGAGGTAACTTAAAACTGTTACTGATCATTAAGCCAGTTAAGCATCAATTCTGCATGCGTGTCCCCTCTTTTAGGAAGACTTCCTTCAGATCCTTTACCGTCCCACCTCTCCACCAACCTGCCCATCCAGCTATCTTAAGCACCCCTCTGTGCTCCCAGAAAACCAGTGTTTTTCAGCTCTTCTGGCGCCTCTCATAGTACTTACATGCTTTTGGAATGATTGGTTTAGTACTTCTCTGCCCTAGACTGAATGCTTTTTTGGCCAATATTGTGCTTCATTCATCTTTTCATTCTCAGGGCCCTGGCACAATTTTTTCTTCTTGTGCTTTCCAAATACTGCTCAGTACAAACTTCTGTTTCAAGTTGGAATTTATGTAGAAGGAGTTCAGTATTTTCAGATCTTGAAAATCTAGATTGGTGTTTGGTAATGGTTTTATCTTTTGTTGTTAATTCTTTGGATTTTTAAGGTGTAGATAGTTCATGAAATAAAATCTTACTGCTAAATAAAAAAAGTATATCATAAATGTAGGATTTTTTTAAATAAAAATAATGAACTAAGTTTTCCACTTTTTCTTGCTTTCTTTGCTGATGTCCTCTTAGAGTGTAAGTAAGGGTAATCTGTCTTTTTTCCTCAAACGTCTTTTTGTCATGGCAACAGTTTTTATTTTTCCTTTTCCCCTCTCTAGCCCCATCTGCCTACCTCTGTTCCTTAGCTCTGCTTGTCTCTTCTGCACCGCACAGACCTCAGCTCTGGCGTGTTCAGAAATCAGGTGATGTGCAGGCCCCTCCTGCACTTATTTTTCTAGTATCTATGTTGTCCCTTTGGATTTCAGATATAGCCTGTTTCTTAGAAAACAGTTTCATATACTTTACTCCTGCCAAACATTATCTACTTCTTAATCAATCTACTAATTTCAAAATTTCCATTCTAATCCAGTCACTTGATTGCTCCCCTTTCAATATTCTCAGACTCTTTCCCATTTCCCAACATCTTGGAAAATAAGCTTTCTCTTTTGAATCCTTAGCTTTTTAAAGCAAAATTCAGCAGAAAACTTAGGAAAATAAAGTCAGAATGAAGATTAGGGTTAATGTATCAGAAAGAAAGTAATGCATCAGCAACACATTAAATTTTTTCATATATGCATTTGAAATACAGTGAATACATGCACCATGTAGTAAGAATAACAAAAAATTTGAACTGCAAAGAAAAAATATTAAAAAAAATGAAGAGCCTCTTGTTCTCCCTTCCCACTCCCTAAATGTAACTACTGTTACATTTCTACATATACTTTCAGAAGGATTTAATGTGTATAATAGCACATATCCTTTAAATATTTTACACAATTCTCGTACTGTTTTACATCTTGCTTTTTTTGCTTAATAATTTTTCTTAGATATTTTTATTATCAGCGCATTTACTGATGTTTAGTAATAGCTTAACATTCCATAGTATGTCCCATAACCTAACACAGCCCCAGTTCATAGATATTTACATTGTGTTTGGTGTTTTCCTATCACAAATAATGCTGCAGTGAACACACTGGTACATATTTCTTTGTGTACTTGAAATGGACTTGCTAAGTCAGAATTGTGTTTTCAGTTGTCATAGATTTGGCTGTATTGCCCTCCCAAAAGGTTGTACCAATTTATACTCCTGGGCACATTATGATGCTGTTTTCTCATATCTGCAATACTGGTTATTATCAAAATTCTTAGTTTGTGCTACTCTTATTACTTTAAGAATTTCATCTTGCTATTTGGATTTGTATTTGTTTTGAGTGACCTTATGCATTGCATCATAAGTTTATGGGTCCTTTATATTCCTTTTTTTCTGAGAATTGTCTATATCACAATCTCTGCTCCCCTGCCCCCCTTTTTTACATCATTTCCTCATGTGTTCTTAGGTAGTTTAGTCAAGGAAATTAGTTCTTTGTCATAGGTATAGCAAAATGTAAAGAAAATGTTTTGAGTTGCCCCCAAAACAGAGAGGAAAGGAGAAAATACTGTATTAGGCTTAATTAATTTTATTTCTGGAATGACAGAAGAAAGGCATGTATCTAAATGCTCTATCTGCATTTGAGTACACTGGCCAGTGGTGTGCTGGTAAATGTTCAACAGCTGGCCCTCTGATTGTGGGGAGAGGGTGAGTTTTAGCGATTGCTGCTAACCGTGGTGTACATGCTCCACCCACACCAGTTTCAGGTTACCGATGTGACTTCACTGAGTGGGAAAAGAAGCGCAGTGCTATACCGTTATACGTAGGAATCCCACCATACAGATACAAAAGATGTGATTAACCTCAACAGCCTAAATCCTGGTAAATGTGGTAAAATAATTAGCAAGTGATGATTTGAGTACTTATTACCTTTATTTTTAATATAATTTATTGTAAGTTCACATAATTTTATTTTTAATATTGGCTTTGTTTAATAGCAGACACCCACAAAATTCCTGAAAATTTAACAATTAGATCTTGATAGCCAGTACAAGCCAGCTTCAGCACACCATTCATACTGGCTTACTTATATACACCTATCTCCATTTATTCCTTCCCTCTTCATTCTCCCTTTTGTCATCCCCCCAAAGAAAAATTGAGGGAGAAATTAAAAATATTTTCTGTATGGTTAATGCCGTTAGCAGAATTTGCAAGTTTTAAATTTAAGTGGTTGATTTGAAGTATTAAGATTTCTCTTTAGATATACTTTAAATTTCTTCCATTTCAACTTTTTGTGAAAAGGTCATTTGTGTTAATTATTAAAATTTTAGAATATAATTATAAAGTCAGTGTATAACATGTTTGATGGTTATTTGAAAATAACATAGGTACTTTTTCATATTCATAGGGGGAATTTATGCCTAATTTTGTGACTTTAATTTTCCTAGTTTTTTACTAAGGATGTCATCGTCCCCTCTCCTTGGACTGATCATGAAGGGAAACAGCTTTCAGACTATCATTCCAATAAATGTGAGTGTATTAAAAATCATGAATAAAAATCATAAAAATCAGTAAATGTAAAGCAACATATACTGAAGTGTCAGTGTATCTGCTTTCACAGGAAGCTTGTTATAAATTAAGTTTCTAGAGACTAGAGGATTTCACTATTTAAGAGTTAGGATTCAAAACTTGGCTAAAATATACTAAGTTCCTTTTTTGGTCATTCTATTCTGAATTTAACTTTTCTTCATGACCATTGTGAATATCAGTTATAATGATGGGTATAGAGGATCCATAGATGCAGAAATAGTTGATATTGAATGCAGAGCTGCATTGTTACTGATTTTTGCAGTGATTTTGAAGGTTAATTTTTTAAATGAAATCCTAAATTGCTTTACTTTTTGCTAATTGGCTGACTTCTTATCAAATTAGAGAGGAAGGATGGATATTTACATGACTTCTGGGACAGTGTAATACAGCTGATTATCTGCAAAATTAATAAGGAAATTGAAAGGCAAGCTAGTAATCTTTCAAATATTTTTCTACCTCCAAGAAATAGTTTTATTATAATTGCTTTCACCGTCCTTTGGGTTGTGAGAAGTGTTCAAATGTTACTTGTTTATATGCATTTCTCATTTCAGTGGGATTCCCCACTCTTCTATGTAGCGTACATTAATTATGCTCTCAGTATAAGAGGGAATATTTGTTCCATTCTTTATCAAAAACACACCAATAATAAGTAAAATGGGTTGAGCACTTTCCATGTGCCAGGGCACTATTCAGTGCTTTCAGAAATTCCTTACAACAACTCAAATGAAGTAGATGCTGTTATTGGCCTCATTTTAAAGGTGAGAAAACCGAGTTTTAGAAAGCTTAGATCCCTTGTCCAGAGTTATAGAGATGATAAAAAGTGGTAGAGCCTGGATTCACAACTAGGCATTCTCAGTTCAGATTCTATATTCTCAGCCATTACAAAGTAAGGGTGGCATGCAATAGTGGGTGGAGACCTGGGCTGGGGACCTCCTGCTGCTATAAACCAGGAAGGGATCACCTTGATCAAGTTGTTCAGTCTCTTTAAGGGCTCAGTTTTTGATTTGTAAAATAAAGAGGTTGAACCAGATGATAGTGTATTAACATCCCTCCTAGCTCTGAAATGGTATATCCAAGGTGACATTTTCATAGATATTAGTTTTTCCCTCCACATTCTTGTTGGATTTTTGAACAGACGAATCAACTTTCTTTTTTTTTGAGGAAGATTAGCCCTGAGCTAACTACTGCCAATCCTCCTCTTTTTGCTCTTTTTGAGGAAGACTGACCCTGAGCTAACATTCGTGCCCATCTTCCTCTACTTTATACGTGGGATGCCTACCACAGCATGGCTTTTTGCCAAGTGGTGCCATGTCCGCACCCGAGATCCGAACTGGCGAACCCTGGGCCACCGAGAAGCCGAACGTGCGAACTTAACCACTGCGCCACCGGGCCAGCCCCGCGAATCAACCTTGTTATGTGATCTTTTTTATAACATCATTTCATATTCTAAGTATCCTGTTTTAGATAAAGTGATGTAGGACCAGGAAGATGTTAAAAATACTACAGCTTCTTTGATATGCTGATCAAGCCCATGATGACAGAGTACAGCGGTTAATAGAGTGGGCTCCAGAGTTGTGCTTTCCAATATGGCTTTGAAGACTGTTCTTCATGGGTCTTGAATTTCTATACATCTTGTGAGGAGTGGCATGGACAGGTTTTGTTTCAAACTGTTTTCAAGGATGTTTGTATTGTGAACATCCTTGGAAGATATCGTGTGTCCCTCCAAAGCAGAAGGCAGGTTTGTTTTGCTCTCCAATATAATATGATAAGGTCTCCCTCTGCAACAGGTTTGCTTGCAGCAGGAATGGGATTTCCAAACTGAGGGTTCCTCAGCTGTGACACAAACCTACTGTGTGCACTTCATCCACCTGGGCTGTTTCATCTCACTCCTCAGGACTAGGGGCAAAGGGAACTGACATGAACATGAAGCTTATGCTGCCTGCTGTGCTGGGAACAATGAAGTCCTTTGTCTTTCACCCAGAAGCCTCATGTCTTCAGCCAGCATCCATGGAACATTGACACACTAACTTGTTAGCTTCAAGTAGGGTAAAATCTCAGACCCCTCACAGTTCTTGACATAAGGTAACCACTAGCCACATGTGGCTCTTTAAATTTAAGTAAATTAAAATTTAAAATTTAGTTCCCTGGTCACCCTATTGACCTTTCATGTACTCAGTAGCCACACTAGTAGCAACCATATTGGCCAGCACAGAAATAGAACATTTCCATCATCACAGAAAAAGCTTTAGTGGACAATGCTATGTTAAGGTAGACATTGGCAACTTTTATCTGTAAAGGACCAAATATTAAATATTTTAGGGTCTTCAGACCACATCGTTTCTGCTACAACCATCCAACTCTACTGCTGTAGCACAAAAGCAGCGACTGATGATACATAATGACCGAGTGTGGATGTGTTCCAGTAAACTTTATTTACAAATATGGGCAACAAGCCAGATTTGTCCCGTGGGCTATCATTTGCTGACCCTTACTCTAGGGTAATATTGTCTGGGTTTGAATGCCCAGTATAGCTTACTAGGTTTGTGACTTTAGGGGAGTAACTTAGTTTTTCTGTGCCTCAGTTTCCTTATTATAAAATGATGGTTATTATGAGATTTAAATGAGATAATACCTACAAGATTATGTACCTAGCACATAGTAAGTGCTCAGTATTATTTACTTTACAATTAACAAAGGAAGTGGTGAGTCAGTAGGAAAAATGATTTTGTTCATACACATCGGCTTATGCTGTCAACTTCTACTGGTATTTATGCAGCTAAGTACTTTCATGAATATCCTCGTGTGTTTTTGTTTAGGACTTGAGTGAGAATTTCTTTGGAATATACACATAGGCTGAGAATTTCTGAGTTATAGGCTATGTTTTTATTTGATTTGACTACGCAGTGCCAGACTGCTCTCCAGAATGGCTACACAGTTTCCATGGCCACCAACAGTGCCTAGGGTTCCTATGTCCTGACATCCCTGCCAACACTTGACATTATTCAGCTCTCAAATTTTTGCCTTTCTAATGGGTTGTTTTACATTCTAAATGAATTGTTTTAATTTTCATTTCTCATACACTAATGACATTTTTTATTTCCTCTCTTGTAAAATGCCTATTCATAATTCATTGGTCATACTCCTATTGGAGTTGTCTTCTTTTTTTCCTGTCAATTTCTAAGATACCTTGTATAATGTAGTTGTATTAGTTCTAAGCATTTCAAATATCATCTCCCATTCTGTCATATGTATGTTATGTTTGTTCTTGATGTTTTTGGTTGCATAGAAATCCTTATTTTGGTGTAATCAGATCCATCCATTTTTTTTCTTCATTCGATTGTGGTCTTAAACTTACTTAAGAAGTCCTTCTAGAGGAAACAACCAACAAAACATTTGCAGTACACTTGAAGAGTGTTGCAGTAATGCTGCTGTAGATGTCTGTCTGATGTAAGGAGGTCAGGAAAGGCATGCCTGGGAGAAGACACAATTTAAGCTGAGACTTGAGTTAGCCAGACTTGGGGAATGGGGGAGAAAAGTCAGAGAGGAAAGACTGTGAGAAATACCTAGAGGTCAGACAGAAAACCTGTTTTGTTTTGTTTTTCTCCCCAAAGCCCCAGTGCATGGTTGTATATCCTAATTATAAATCCTTCTAGTTCTGTGTGAGCCACTGCCACAGCATGGCAACTGACAGGCCAGTGGTTTGGTTCTGGGACCGGGAAGTGAACCCCGACCTCCAAAGCAGAGCGTGCCAAACTTTAAGCAATAGACTGTCAGGGCTGGCTCAACTTGCCTCTTTTGAGGTACTCAAATAGTAGTGTTTAGTTGGAGACAACTGTGCTAGAGACAGAGACAAGGTTTTTGAAGGGCTTTCTGGCCCTGAAGGTGTTTGGACTGCAGCCTATGGACCAAGGACATTATAGGGTTTCGGCAGCCGAGTGCCTTGCTTACGTTTGCTTTGTAGAAGGTCGTGCAGCCTTCAGCAAAGAAGGCATTTGAATCTAGAGTTTTGCTTTTTTACTCATTCTGATAGTATTTAATGGGAGACTTTAACTCATTCACCCACTCACTCATTCACCCATTTATTTAGGATTGTTAGGTTACCAGTCTTTATTCTGTTTTCTTTCCTTTTATTTTGCTTATATTAGCCATTTTTTTCATTGTGTGTTGTAGTTTTTTTAATCTGGTGATTTTCAAGTTATGAAACTTAATATTTAGTCATTAACTTTCCATTGTTTAAAAAATTATTTACAGCCTTATTTTTGACTCCTGTCGTGAAAAAAACTGAACGTGGTTTTATTTATCAGATTGCAGCTTTCGTCAAAATCATCTGGCATTTTAATTCAGACAATTTATTTAAACCCATTTTGGAAAAACATTCTGCAACAAGAGGATCTGTTTGAGGCCACTGAGGATGGCTGACATGCATTCCTAGCCTTTTGGGGTTGACATCATGGAGAACAACTATGCTTTCCTTAAAAAATATTACTAAAAATATTACTATTTGATGTGGTAATCCTCCAAATTTTATCCCTGTGCTCCCTTAAAGTTAAAAATAAACTTAATAGTAACATGCCAAATTATCTACCTGTATATGTAGACATTTGCTTTTTTGATGTTATGAAATGAAAGTTTCCACTTTGTTCACTTTTTTACTCTGGAAAAAGTAACCCTAAAATAAATGAAGAATATATAATGTAAGATTTTTCACGCAAAATGTTTTACAGGTATTGACATAAATAATGAATCTCCAATTGGAGGAAAGCTGACTATCCATTCTGAGAAAAGCAATGGTGAGTATGTATATAATCTGAGAACTATGTTCCATATTAAGCTGCGTTTGATTTTAAATTCTGTTCATGTGATAACACTTTACACTGGAATTGTGTTTACATTTTATGAATGAGCTATATGAGAGCTGATGTTTAGAAGCAATTAGAGTAGATGCGTACAGCCGTGTTTTAGGAACAGCAGTATGTTTTCTTGTTCAACGCATGTGCATCGATCTCTGGTTTTGGAAAGCATTCTTTTGAAAATTTGTTAATATTGGAAAATCTATCCCCAAATATAGATTGCTGACTCCTTTTTTGATTCAAGTGCCAACAGCACAACCAGGAGTTAACTTTTATCATTAACAGGTTTACATCAGTGCTAGACAGTGTGGGAAACCATCTATTGGAAGGTGGCATGTTATATAATAGAATGCATAAATGAAATAATTCAGCGTGGCTGGAACATCATGGGGAGACGGTTGATTGGGAAGCACATGCTAAATTGCATGTAATGTGCTCACATTGATTTATCCGTGTTTGTATTTATTTATCTGCTTGCCTCCAGCTGCTTGTCAGACATTGCTGTCTCTTCCTGTGGATTTTAATTTAGAAAATATATTAGGTAAGTATTGTATCCATTTAAACCTTTAATAAATTAAATAAAAGGTTTTGTTTTGATGGCTTTTTGTAAATGGGAATATGTGGCAATGCCTCTTTCTAAAGAAGTGGGGAGCCATCCTGAGATTTCTCCTTTTTCTTTAATATGGCCTGAATTAGCCTTTTATCATAATGAACTTTGCTATAGACATAAACTATTCCTGGAGACATCTTACTGGTCTTACCTATACTATTAACGAAGCACTCAAAAAAGAAGGAATAATTTCAGATTTAAAACATCACATATGCCGTTACACTTTGCCTTTTTTGAAAACAATTCAAACGTATAGTACATGCTGGTTTTTAAACATCAGATAACTGAAATATTATTGCTCTTCAAAATGACTAGCTTTGTCTTTTATTCTGTTAACATTAAATGCAGGTGACTATTTTAGAGCTGATGAATTTGCAGATCAATCTCCTGGAAACCTTAGTTCTTCATCCCTCAGAAGAAAGCTATTTTTAGATGGGAATGGAAGTATCTCTGACTCCTTACCTCCAGCTTCTCCGAGAAGTGCTCACAACGGTGCTCAAGCATCACTCGAGGTTTTTTATTCAATAGATTTATCTCCTGTACGGTGTAGGAGCCCTGTGCAGACACCGAGCTCGGTAAGAGGTGTGCTAAAAATGGCTGGTTGTTTTGCTATAGACATACTTGGACCTAGATGCCCATATTGTATTCAAGAGGAATAATTGTATTTTGGGTTTTATATTTCGTACAGATTAGCATAGTTCACATTTTGTCCTTAGTCATAAGAATGTTTTTGGTCAGCCTCTCCAATTTTGTGTTTAGAGCTATAAAGGATGACCCACTTTATCATGAGTCTCCAGGAATTTCAGTTGTAACTTGTTTACTGAAGTATGTAAGATTTTCAGTAAAACAACTAGATCTATGGCATTAATGGAGTAACTTAATTTGAAATTTTTTGTAAACAGCCACTTAGTATGAAGTGTTGTAAGGGTTTGTGTAAACACAGTGCATTTGTATTTTATCTTGACTAATATATTCTATTTCAGAATTTTGTAACAATCTTTTTCACTGTCCTTGTTACAAGATGGCTTGCCTTTTGGCATCATGCCTTTTGCCAAAAGGCGGAGGTAGCATCTTGGTTTTGGTGAATGACCAAAGTTTGTACAACCTAGTTTATGAATGTGTTGCAAAGATGAAGACAAATGGCATGTGGTCTAACAGAGTGGAGGGAGAGAACCATATAATTTTATCTATTTTTGTTATAGGGGCAGTTTTCTTCCAGCCCTATTCAGGGTAGTGCAAAGAAGTACAGTCTGGGAAGCATAACCAGTCCTCCTTCACCTGTCTCTTCACCCCCTTTCTCACCAGTTGCATTTCAGATAGGAAAGACACCACTCGCAGGTATGTCTCTCAATAAAATGCCAACTTTAAATTTCTATCCTGTCAGTACTTCTTATTAACGAGGCTCTTTCTAGCTTGTTTTTTAACATATACCTTGAATTTACCTTCCAAGACTGCAATTTTCAGCAAAGTTCTACTTTAGTGTTAAATACGGGTCATTTGATTAGCAGTATTTCTATCAAACCTTCTTATAAATGGAATCAAAGAAAGATGGCAATTTTAGGGATAAGTTGGTTTTGTATGGCTTCTGACCTATAGGTTCAGACTTTGGTAATAGGATGTTCATATTTTGTAAAGATATATTGGTTTGAGTAAGGTTTTTAAGGTAAAGATAGTATGTGGAAATTTACATATTCCTCTTTGCAATATGTCAGTTTCTCTTTGAAAAAAATTATAGCACTTTTTGAAAATTAATCGCAATTTAATAAACTTATATATAGTAAATAAAAATTGAAAACTGAAAACTATTGTTATTAGTCTTTCCTTTATGCATGTATGTCTATATTTGTGTGTGTATATATAGCTCCACACATATGTGGACACACACACATGCACATATATATATATGTATAGTTCTATATCCTGCTCTGTTCACAAAGCATTTTATGAGTATTTTCATAGGTTATTCAAGTCATTTATTATTGTCTGAAACCATGATTTTTGAATCACTATATAATACTCCATTTCACAGATGTACCATTTGTTTTCAATTATTGATAAACATTTAAATTATTTCTAATTTTCCTTTATCACAAAACTAATGATTATCCTGGTATATACATTGTATTGTACATATTTATTTCCTTAAGTAAAATTCTCAGAAGTGGAATTATTTGGTCAAAAGGGGTGAATGTTTTTTTTTTTGAGGAAGATTAGCCCTGAGCTAACTGCTGCCAATCCTCCTCTTTTAGCTGAGGAAGACTGGCCCTGAGCTAACATCTGTGCCCGTCTTCCTCTACTTTATATGTGGGACGCCTGCCATAGCATGGTGGGCCAAGCGATGCCATGTCCACACCCAGGATCCGAACCGGTGAACCCCGGCCGCAGAAGCGGAAAGTGGGCACTTAACCGCTGCGCCACCAGGCTGGCCCGGGGAGAATGTTTTTAATACCCTTTAGGAATTTTGTCAAATTTTCTTCATAGAAGTTTGCAACAATTGGAATTTTCATCAATAATGTGTAAGAAAGACAGTTTTGTCCTATCCAGAAGCACTGGTCTTACCATTCTTTTTGATGTTTGTTAATTTGGCACACTACACAAAGGTCTCCTACTGCTTTAATTTCTGTATCTGATTATTGTGATGAACTCTTGCCGAATGTTTACTCGTCATTTTTTTTTTTGCTGAGGGGAGGCAGGGCAGAATTATTAGCTCAGACTTAAGTGTTTTTGTTAAACAAATTATCTCTCATTGCTTTAACTTCCATATTTTTTATTATTTGTGTGGCTGAACACTTCATATGTTTATTTACCGTTGAGAGGATTGTTTATGTACTTTTGCCCTTATTTTATAACTTTGGTTTTTTTAAGCTAATTGTTATAAAAACTGTTAAATTTTTTTTAATTAAAAAAAAATTTAAAGCATTTTGATTATCATTGTTACACTCTTTATTATTGCAAACATTATTTTAGTTTGTTTGCCTTGTAATGTTGCTTATGGTATTGTGCATAAACACGAATAGATTATTATATATTTCATCTGCCAGGTACTGCTGTTACACTGTAGCTGTCAGCTGGTTTGTCTGGTATCTTGTGTATGAACAGTTTTGTTGAAGTAGCAGTGTGCTTATGAGGAAATAATTCTCAGGGAATAAAATATTTTGTTTAATTAAAAAAGGGAAGGTGCCAGAGGAATTCTTTTTGAAGAGCCTCATCCTGCTTATTGAGCCGCATTCGTTTGTGCTATTGTTTTTAACACCAAAATTTCACATTAGAAAACAACAAAAGTGTTATAGAAAGCCAGTTTTTCTGTCATGAAACGTGATGATTACCGTTTAGTAATGGCTTTTCATTTTCCATTTTCATGTTTTTGTGATGTAATTTTTCTTTTCCAATCTTTTAGAACAAAGGAAGTTTACTGTTCATTCTCCCGAGGCTTCATCTGGAAGAAATTCTAATGGAATTCCTAATCCGTGTATCAGAAGTCCTTATATAGATGGCTGCTCACCAATTAAAAATTGGTCTCCTATGCGACTGGAGATGTGTAGAGGTGGTACTCAGTATCGGACCTCACTGATTCGGATTCCTTTTCCTCTTGAGGCTCACAGTGAAGATGAAGAAGATAAAGGGAGTCTTCCTTCCACAGATGCCTCCTCACCAGCCATGGACACTGCTGCAGTACACCTGCGGCAGCTGAGTAATGACGCTTCTTCACGCGGCCCACGTTTACTGGTGACTGCCATGTCCATTACACAGAATCAGTCCAGTGCTTCTGAGAAGGAATTAGCACTGCTGCAGGATGTTGAAAGTGAAAAGGAGAATAACACTGTGGATATGGTTGATCCTGTAGAGATAGCAGACCAGAACACCTGGATTAAGGAGCCGGTTGACAATGGGAGCTTACCCGTGGCTGATTTTGTGAGTGGGATTGCCTTCAGCATTGAAAACTCTCATATGTGCATGTCACCTCTTGCAGAAAGTAGTGTCATTCCTTGTGAAAGCAGTAACATTCAGGTAAGGTATTTTAATATTCTGTAGTCCTTTACTTTGTTCTCTTGGTATTCTTTATCCTGTCTGTTCTAAGATTACAGTAACAAAGAAAATGGGTTAAATGTGCAGACTATAGCATTATATAATTTTTTTTTAAAAATAGCAATACTAGGTGATACCATGAGGGATAGTTTCTTTTAGTTTGGACTGATGATGTATATGTAATATTCTCATTAACTGATGTTTATTTGGAGTAGGAAAAGATGAGAGCAGAAAAGAAATCGAGCTGCTCTGTTTATACAGACTGCCTAGAGTCAGGCAGCTTCTCAGGATTCATCTCTCTTTCATGTGGATCTAGTGCCAAAGGAAGTCAATTTCTGGTATAGTATTTGTATTTTAAAAATACAGTAGTTTTTGTTTTTCCTTTATATGATTTAGGGAGAAAAAACAGTTTAGAGCCCTTTTATGTGTATATTTTTTGTAGTTTTCTTTTAGAAAATGTGATTTATAACCAACATTTTTCATGTAATCGTACATTTCCCATTTTGCAGTATCTGGCAATAAGAAAGCATAATTCATTTGACAAATGCGCTTCATAGCCAGCATGTACTTTCAGAAAGACATTTGTTCTATGAATTGCGGTATTCTTTGAGCTGAGAATTTTGAAAGAACTTCAAAATAGTCAGAAAGGCAATTCTTACCTGCCGTTTCATGGTAACAATCTCTAACACTTACATAGCTCTTATTATATGCCAGGGACTATTCTGAGTACATTACATGTGGAAAGTTTAATCTTCACAACAGTCCTGTGAAATAGGTGTACTGTTATCTCCACTTTATGGGAAACTGAGGGTCGGAGAGGTTAAGTCAATTGCCTAAAGCTTATATAGCTAGTAAGTGGTGGAGCCAAGATTTGAATCCTGGCAGTCTGGCTGTAGAGTTTATACTGACTCATAGTAACAGCTGATACTTTCACAGTGTTTCAGTGTGCCAGGCTGTCTTCTAACCACTTTGTGTGTATTAATTAATTAAAGTCTCACAACAACTCTATAATACTATAGTGCTGTCAGTTGGGGCATGCTATAGTATAAAACTCATGGAGGGATTCTAAATGACCCAAAATTAAATATAATCTTTTGCTCATATTTTTATGCCTATGTTGTCTACCCTGACTTCTAGGTTCCTTGCTCAAAAAAAATACTAGAATCACTTTTACATGTTTTAGCCTCTAAAATTGGACACATAAGTAGAAAAAGTACTTAACCTTGGAAAAATAAACTTAGGCTTAAAGGTATTTACTTCTTTTTCTCACTTTCTTTTTTCAAAACATTTATAGAAGAATCATAAGATAGTCTTGTTGAAATACACCTTAATCATCCAATCCGACACCCATCAGAGGCCTTTATCACTACTAAATTGTCATCCTCTCTGTGCTTGCATACCTCTAGGAATGTTCCAATCCGTTTTCAGACTTCTCTTACCATTACAAGCCTCTTCCTTATATTGTGTTAAAATATGGGTCTGTTTGTGATATCTACTCATCGGTCTCAATTTTACCCTTTAGGCCACAGCATAATAATGCCCACCTTTTGCAGGGCATTTTGTAGCTTAAAAATGTTTCATCCATTCTTGTTTTCCTACCACAGAAGTAGCTTTCAAACATTTGAAGACAGCCGTGTTTTCCCAGGGCCTTTTAGCTTGCTTTATTATGGATGGTTGGCCTCCACGTGTGGTGCACAGCTGTCGTCCTGGAATATTCTTTTACGTTCATCCTGGGAACTCCCTTAATCTCTCCTGTGTTCTCTATCGTGTTTTCTATATTCCATTCTTCTCTTTCCTGGTTTACTTCTCACTTTTACTGGAACACGTTTTCTGGTAGTTTTCTGAGGAGGAGTACATTTTTCAAGATACTGCACGTCCGAGCATGTGTTCTTTATTCTCACATTTGAGAGTTTGGAAATAGTTGTCTTTCAGAGCTTGAAGGCGTTGCTTCATTGATTCTGTTCCAGTTTGCTGGTGAGAGAGATGAAACCATTTAAATACTCAATCTTTTGTATATGATCTCTTTTTACCCCCTTTCTGGAGTAGAGGGTCTTTTCTTTGTCCCCAGTGTTCAGAAACTTCAGTGATTCTTTGGTGTGGATTCTTTGAATTCTTGTCATTATTTGTGCTGGGCACTCAGTGGGCCCTGATGATCTGTAAACTCCTGCCCTTCACTTCTTGAATCTTTCCTTGAATAATATCTTAGTTTTCTCCTCTGTCATTTTCACCGTTGTCACTGAACTCTTTTTGATTCTCCAGTTTTTAAAAATCTTTTCAGTATATTTTTCATCTCCTTTTTGTCCTAGTTTTTGGGAAATTTCCTCGACTTTATATAATAATCCTTCTTTGGATTTTTGTTTCTACATCTCATCTTTAATTTCTAAACTTTGTTTGTTTCGTCTTTGTTTTTGGTGTTAATTTAAAAATCTATAGCCTGGTCTGGCCTTTGTCTTACTCTCCAGCCTCATTTTATTTCCCTTCATCCTCTTTGTTTCTGTCACATTGGCTTTCTAGAGTTTTGAATAACCATATGCCCTCTTGTCAAATAGCCTTTGCATACACTGTGTAGAATTCCTTCCTTTCCCACTTTGCCGAGTTAACTCCTGTTTATTTTTTAGCTCACAACTTAAGGGTCATGTCCTCAAAGGAGCCTTCCCTGATCACACTGGCCAAGCAGGATCTCATTATGGTTTCATAATTCCACGTACATTTTCCATTCTTTCCAATCTGACCATTAATCCAGCAATCATATATGTTTTTGTTCATCCCAGAGTTTATTTTAAAACCTGGTACTCATTAACTATTTGTAGAATGAAAGCAGAATGAGTGCATAGATGAGTTCAAGAAGGACTGTATAAAGTGAGAAGAGTAGGGCAACATTTGGAACCCTGAGGAAAAATTGAGGGGGTGGGTAAAGGAAGCAGAACCCCTGAAGGAGACTGAGAAGGACCAGCCAGAAGGGAGAGGGATGGTAGGACAGCATGGTGTCACGGACTGTCTTAAGAGGAAAGAATCGTTAGTACTGTCAAAATAAGAGCGAGGGATATAGGGCTTGAAAAGTGGCTGTTGGATTAGTAACAGAAGTAATTTGGTGAGTTAGCAGCCTTAAGGTGGGGAGGTGAGAAGTGAATGGAAGGAAGGTAAAGAAGGTGCAGTAATGAAAAGATAGTGTGGATAACTCTTTGAAGAATCTTCGTTGTGAAGGGAAAGATGTTGATAACTGGAGGAGAACATTGAAGTCCAAGATCTTTTTGTGGTTTTCTTTTTTACTTTATTTTTATTTTAATGGGAGAAACTAGCATATTTAAATGAAGAAGAGAGGGAGAAGAGTAAAAAGAAGAAAACTAGAAATCAGGCAGGATAATTTTTTTTTTTTTAAAGATTGGCACCTGAGCTAACAAGCGTTGCCAATCTTTTTTTTTTTCCTGCTTTTCCTCCCCAAATCCCCCCAGTACATAGTTGTATATTTTAGTTTTGGGTCCTTCTACTTGTAGCATGTGGGATGCCACCTCAGCATGGCCTGACAAGCGGTGCCATGTCTGCACCCAGGATCCGAACCAGGAAACCCTGGGCCGCCGCAGTGGAGTGTGCGAACTTAACCACTCTGCCACGGGGCCGGCCCAGGCAGGATAATTATTAATAATAGGTATCAGGTATGTCTCCTTTTGAGTATTAAAGAGCAGGCCATGTATTTTACAGTCAGAATCTGATCCTTATGATACCTTCCGGCAGTGCAATAGATCCCATCTATAAAATGGTGATTCGTTTTATTCATGAGGGAACTGAGGCACACAAGATGGGATAGATTCTAGAGCTCTGCTAGGAGGATTAGCAGTAATAACCCCTCTGCTCTTATAGGAGGGCAGGGGGCCAGGATGGGCGTGGGTGCACATATTTGTAGCAGGGGGCTAGCACGGCTTTAAAGAACATGGGCTTGGAAAAGCAAAATGGCAGATTTGTTTATTTCCCAGCTCTGTTAGTTTTATAAATTTCAGAAAGTGAAAACTTCTTTGAGCTCATTCCCTCTTATTTAAAATGGAGATAATAATGGGATTATAGGATAAAAGTATGATCATTGTGATTAATGCGAGGAAACTGTCCTGAACACAGTGGGTTTTCATTAAGTGATGGGAGACAGAGTCCTTTGTGAAAGGTGGCAAGCAAGAGAGACAGAGAATGCTGAGGGTGAGAATGACAAGGGAAGGAGTGCTGAGGCCAGATTTTAGGGAATGCCTTGTAAGTTACAACAGTTGTGAACCACTGAAGGTTTTAAAAAGACCACATCTGATTTATGTAGGAGAAAAATGAATTTAGTAACAATGTGTAGGATGCTTGGCAGTCGAGACACCTTTTAAAGGCAGCATAGTGCAGCTGGAAGACTATAAACATTGCAAGCAGAACTTAGTTTGAATTAGAGTTCTGTTATTTATGGGCTGTGAGATCCTAAGGCAAGATCCACTTGAGAGTGAATAGAGCATGACTTTTTAATCGTTTTGAGCACCTCATCCTTCTCAGCTGTAAAATGCTGCTGATGCCACCTTGATGCCTGTGTGGAGTAACGAGATGATCTGTGTTGTCAGAAGGCATTGACTTTAGCAGTGGTCTAGATGAGAGCCAGGTGGTCAGTCACCATCTCATGGAGTGCCCATTGATCCTTCTCTTCCTGTAGAGGGCGACAGACTCCCTGTGTGCCTCACTTACTACTGTACTATTAACTTTTCCCTTGGCATATTCAGTTAAGTATTAGTATTGAGTTGTATAAGCAAGTTTTTTGGCACTGGTGAATAATAAAAGGAAGAGTAATTGGCAGTTTCTGGAAGCAAGCTGATAATGACATTTTTTGACCAAATAGCTGTTGAATAATAGCAGAACGAGGTCTTTCCCCTGGGATGTAATGTAAGATTGTTTTTTACACGTCAAAAGGGGCTTTCGTTCAAATGGGATGTGACTCCCAGTACTGAACAATAGGCATCCATCCCTGAAAACTGGTAACATTTTTCTTAAGATTATGATAGAATGCACTTTCTAGGCTATTCTAATGTTTGTGGGGACTGGGGGGTGCAAAACTAGAGTCTTCTCTCTTCTCTCCGTGCCTAATTTGCAGAAAAGGGCTTAACCGCAAGGTGGCCCCTTGTGGGACTTTGTGTTTGGTGCTCGGCACTGTGCGGGTGAATGCGGTGTGCGTCGTGGACGGCGTTTTGGAGCCTCAGCTCTTCATCACCTCATTTTGTCTGACACTGAAAGTTAACCATTCTCAGCCCTAGCCTCCTCATCTGTCAAGTGAATAGTGTTGTAAGGAGAAAAGAAGAATGGTATTATATAAAGTGCTATACAGGGCCTGGCACTTTAGTCACTCAGATATTTATCATATATGTACCAAAACTGAAGTTTGCTAGAATCCTTTTTCTTTTGCTCTTTTTGGCCGTAACAATGTGTCCTAGAATGCTACAATTCTAATTAAAATGAAAAGTTGAACTAACATCTAGAGCCGTTATATATTAATGTAGAACTATTTTGAAGCTTATGATTATTATTTCAGCAGTGCATGTGAGTATAATGTAACCTACCTTTTAAAAAATGTGTATTACCTTGAATATTCTTAAAGGTAGCATGCTTTTTAGGTAAATTTTGTTTAGAGATTCAACCAAGCCATTTACAGACAAGCTTGGTATATGTGTTGGAAGGTGAAGTTGGTTGTAATCTTCACTTTCATCTACTGGGTGTGCTCACAAAGTAACAGGAAAACATGTTCTTGGTGGCTTGTTCATTGATTCTAAAGGAAATTACAGGATATATTTTATTAGAAGGAACTGTACAATACAGTGACTACTTTGAAAAACAACCAGTTCTATGTAGAACTACCTTTTATGGTTATATATTAGCTTTATATTTCATTCAATATGAGCAATATTAAATAATACATTGTATTGTTCAGTGGTGAATGACAGTATATAGTGATTCACTAAAATACTTTTAAATATTTTATATATAATTACATCAATTGTATATTTTATGTAAGTATATAATTTTATAAATATTTTAAAATAAATTTAAACATACAAGTTACTCAAAGTAAATTTTGTGGCTGAGTTACAGTGTTACCTTGGTGTGTTTTTTTCCTCCTCATTCCTCGCAGATGGATAGTGGCTATAATACACAGAATTGTGGAAGCAATATTATGGATACGGTTGGGGCAGAAAGTTACTGCAAAGAAAGTGAAGCACAGACCTTGGAAGTTGAGAATAAATCTCGTTTTTAATACAAAGGTATGGAAAAAACAGAAAGCTTGAAACGGTTGTAGGTTATAAGTATTTACTAAATGTGACTTTTTTCAGTCTATTTTTTCCTCCATTTTGCTTAAAATTCTGGCATCTCTCTTCAGTTCATTTAACAGCAGGAGCAGGTGGTTTTTTTTTTTTTTAAAGATTTTATTTCCTTTTTTCTCCCCAAAGCCCCCAGTACACAGCTGTACACTCTTCGTTGTGGGTCCCCCCAGTTGTGGTATGTGGGACACTGCCCCAGCGTGGCCCTGATGAGCAGTATCATGTCCGCGCCCAGGACCCGAACCAACGAAACATTGGGCCGCCTACAGCGGAGCGCAGGAACCTAACCACTCGGCCACGGGGCCAGCCCCGGGAGCAGGTGGTTTTTAAATCAAAACACTTCATTTCTTAACTCTTCTGCTGTGAGGGAGTGTAAGAGAAGAGGCTGGAGAAGGGGAGCTGGCCCTACTCTAAGATTGGTGCTTGAAATCAGTTCCCTAAAACTCAAGGGGAAGAGGAGTGGGGGCCCAAAAAGGAGGAGAGTCAGAGGTTTCTGCCTTTAATATTGTCTCAAAGCAAAAAATAAAAAAGAATTTGATTATTAGAGAGGGAAATAGTACAGTTGAGAGATGAGACATCAAATTAAGAATATTCAAAGGTAAGGGCTCTTAAAATCCAAAAGCCTGTATAGATTTTGGATGCTCTGAATGAGAACACATGCGTATCTTACATACTAAGTATTTATACAAAGTATACTATTGATGAGCACATTTAGAGGAACCTTCTAGATAGGATGGTTATAACTATATATTCCTATTTGAAGAAACCCATCATGATTTTAGACACTAATCAGGAGACTCTTTGACTTTTATATGCCAGTTTATTAATAAATACAATAAAACAACAGCAAATGTGCAGCTGAACATAACTCTCCAAATGAATATTAAAATTTACTATGGAGGCCACTTTACTTTCCCTTTCCTTCACTTTGTCATGAGGTGGGACTGTAGTTGTCCACTTAAAAGTAAGCAAGTATGATTAAGATACAGGAAGTACTCTTTTTGATACAGAATACTGATTTGTAAAACACCGTATCTTCACTGTCGCTTTAGAGTTCATAAGGAAATCTGCATTCATTCTCAAAACATTTCACATAATGGTTGCATCCTTGAATGGTGGTATTTAAACTGAAATAAGGTATTTTCTTCTCTTTCTTTCACAGCAGCCCACAAAACCCAAAGGTGTTGGATGGAGACAGCACATCCCCCTCAGTGCAGCAGTCCACAGAAAGCTCTCTCAGACCCAAAGACTACACTGAATAGCTCCTCGAATATTTTTTATGCACAAGATCAACAATGTGATTGTCACTGGGGAAAAAAATGGCTTCAACTGACATGCTTAGCATTTTTCTTTCCCTCCTTAAATGTGAAAAATCAAGGGCTTAATTTAGTGACACAGGAACAACAGAAGAGCTCCTAGAACTTTCAACAAGTTGCTGAAGTACAGGTTTATTTTTTATCAATAAATATTTTTGTACTTACCTTGAGTGATGTGTTTAACAAAAAACTGGAGTGCTGACTTTGCTCCTAGTCTACAGGTCAATGAACTGCTTGTTAGCAAGCCTTACCGGCAGCACTGACTTTAGCAGTAGTTCTGAGAACATGTGGACCTGTGAAGGTACTATGTTTTACTTTACATAAAAATATGTGAATATACAGATGAATTTAAATTTATAACCTATGTGAAATAGATCTGATTTAGATATAAAACAAACTTAATTGAAGAGGTAGAAAGGAGCTTAAGCAAGATTCCAAAAGTTTTCTTTTTTGAACTATTCATTTCTGTGAAATTCTTAGTTCCAGTGATAACTGGTCTAGTTACTACTTTAAAAGATGTAAATACTAGAAAGGTAGTACTAACAGCATCTTAATATCATGTATTATTATTAGTGGGGTAACTGTGGGAGGCCCAGAATACATCTCCATCCCTAAGGTAGAGACATCCTCTCTAGCTCAGATTTGGCTAGGGAGAGGAGTAAGAAAATGCAAGAACCAGGATCAACAGTGGGGAAGGGGTGACAGTGGAGTTCCTGTAGGGCTTCAGACCTGTGAAGTTACAGGTGGGCAGGCAGACATGTAACTAATTTTATGAAAACTCATATTCATGTTGGGAGTAGAATGGGTATATAAATTTTTTGGAAATATTCTTTACCTTTGGAGAATGTCTATTTGTATTTACAAATCACCTCTTAAGAACTGTCTCATTCAAAAGGGAGTAATAATTCATATGGAGCCTTAGGAAATAAAGACATACTATCATTGTGTCATTTTCTTCCTTCCTTTTTTGCAGCTTGCAAGCTCACTGCTAACCTGCAAAAAAATGTTTCTTCCTGTGTACCTGGGTCATCCTCTCCTCTAGCACACTAACCATAAAGCCATGAGCCACTAGGTCCATTGCTAAAGATACTGCAGTAGGGAATCCATAATCACATTGGCTTTAGACTCAATATAAACTTAAGACAATTGCTGTATGTAAGGAGTTCTAGATTCTAAAGGTAAGAGCTCCCCTGGCTATGTTTTTCTAAGCATAAGTCAAGAAGCAAAGAACAGAGTGACTATAACTTGGATTCAAATCCCTCCTCCTTCATCCAATACTTCATCTGGGCCATAAAAACCTCAATCAATTTTGATATGTTAAATGAGAGTAACAGTCATACTCAACAGGGCTTTTTTTTTTTTTTTTTTAATTTTTTTTAAAGATTTTATTTTTCCTTTTTCTCCCCAAAGCCCCCCGGTACATAGTTGTATATTCTTCGTTCTGGGTCCTTCTAGTTGTGGCATGTGGGACGCTGCCTCAGTGTGGTTTGATGAGCAGTGCCATGTCCGCGCCCAGGATTCGAACTAACGAAACACTGGGCCACCTGCAGCGGAGCGCGCGAACTTAACCACTCGGCCATGGGGCCAGCCCCTCAACAGGGCTTTTTAAGGGAAATATTCCACGTAAGCTGCTTAGCCTAAGAACTGGCACTAGAAGTACTTTAGACTACTTAAGAAGAGACTGTAGGGTGAAAATAAGGTTTCTGGTCATCTTGAACTACTCAGTAGGGACTAATGTCTAAAGTAGGCCTTCCTCATAAATGAGGAACAAGAAAAACTTGGAAGAAAGATAAATACAGTAATGCCCTGCTTGATGTTTCAGTCAACGACAGACTGCAGATACGATGGTAGTCCCAGAAGTTCAGTACCATATAGCTTAGGTGTGTAGCAGGCTGTAAAATGCAGGTTTCATGTAAATAGAGTCTGATGTTCGCACAACGCTGAAATGGTCTAATGACGCATTTCTCAGAACTACCCCCTTCGTTAAGCGACACGTGACTATAGACTCAAGGTCGTCGTCTTGTTTTACCAAGAAGCCTCCCTTTTCCTCTACTGCAGGTGAACTATGGCCCATGGGCAAAGAAATTTTTAAATGGTGGGGGGATGGGGGGGATAGTGGTGGGGAATTCCAAGAGTATTACTTTGTGACACATGAGAATTATGAGATTTCAATTTTCGTGTCCATAAATAAGGTTTTGTTGGAACATAGCCATACTTGTTTGTTTACACACTGCCTGTGGCTGCTTTCACTGTAAGAGCAGGAGTTGCGTACTCTGGCTGTAACAGACTGTATGGCTAGCAGAGCCTAAGTGTCTGACAGAAAAGGCTGGCTGACTTGCGCTCTAGCGTGTAGTCCACACAAGGCTCTCTTCCTTCAACTGAGACAAGTTCTCCCTCAGTGTACGGCTGTGTTCCTTAGTAATGGGAGACTGGAACAATCATTTAACAATTACTGACCGCCTAAATGATTGTAGATGTTGTAATTATTCTCACTTTGTATATGTGCTGATGTAGCTGCCAGTCTTGTCTTGCTGTACCACAAGCTCCTTCAAGGCAGAGAAGACAGCGTATGTGACTGGGACACTGTAGGTACTTTAGAAATTCAGTAAGTAAAATGTTTCAAAGTAACTCTATCTCAAAATATCCTCGAAAACACCAATTTAATCATCACTAATCTTTGTGCTTAACAAGGGAAGTAGTCACTCTGGCACACCAAATTACAATACTTCAATCTGTTCCCTTTAATATGTCCTTACACAGTCTCCCCTTTCCTATATAGTCTGATACATACACAGTTTAACAATCATTAATTATCTACTTTTTATTTTATAATTAACATGATGTGACATTTAAAGTGCCATCTCTATTATTTCTTTGAGCCCTAATGCCTTATTTTGGGGGAGATTTTTGAGCTGAAGATCAAAGATGATGATCACACTTACTACCTGGTATAAAAAAAACCTATTTTTCCAGTCAGATCAAAATATCCTACTTCTTGCCTGCCGCCTTACAACATCCAATTCCTAAACATCCACAGCTGTTCAAGGACTACTAATAAAATGCAGGAGGCTTTTTAACAATAAGGGAACACTGTATGTAAGTTAGGTAAATTAAAGATGGCAAAGGAAATTAAATACTGAATTTCCTGACAGATCTTGACTTCATTGTCTTGAAATCTAAAAAACTGCCATACCAAACACCGACAGCTTTCAAGAAGAAAGAATAGATTGTTCCTTGCTTCTAAAAATGTTCTATTTTTCTCCATAGGAAAATGATAGTTTTTTTCTATCAATATTAAATAATCAAATTACATATGCAAAATTAATCTGCCCTTCAATGAGCAGATGAATGTTCCCTTTAAATGATCTTTACAGATCCCTGAAGTTGCTATCCTGTCACTATTTAAGTGATGGATATTCAATTGAAATTTTCTGCATAAATAGTTCTGTTCAATCCAGAAATGAACTAGCGTGATGGGACAAAGTCAACAGTTCAATAAAAATGCAAATTTTTAAAATTATTAAAATGTAGTTAAAAGTAACAAATTGTATCACACACTTCCTAGATTTAGAAGTCTTTCAATTTTTTTAAAAAAGAAACTAATCTTTGAAGTTTATGTTTTGGCTGTAGCTACTTTTCAAGCTTCTTCTTCTTTCTCTCTGGTTCATTAATGTCCATGTTTGAAGTATCCATAGGAATGCTTATTCCTGGTATCTAAAGCAATGCAAACGGTGAAAAATAAGGTGAGTAAAAGCATAAAATAAGGAATAAATCTCATTCTCATCTTCCCCTTCCCCACTGACACTTTCAAGTTCAAAAGGATGTAAGAGTAAAGAGGGGGAAGGGGTTAGTAAAGGTTTTCTACACCAAGTATATATATTTCACAGAAAAGTTACAGTGGTTCAAAAATGTAAAAGACATGATCTCAACAGGTGAGAAGCATGTCATTGGGAAGAGCGTGTTTACAACATGCCCAATTTATCCTTGCTGAGCCACTGTCAGCCGCAGAGGCCTCAGGTGTGTTGGGGCAGAACAAAGGTTAAGAACCAGTATCTCAGGTGAAACACACTTTATCTTAATCTTCACAAGTGCAGATTCGAAAACTGATAAAAGTGAAAAAGGACTAGGCAGGAGATCTCAAAGAGCTCTGCTTTTGGTACCAAAGACCTCAGAAGAATCCTAGACATCTGGGATCCCATAACCTATAGAAATCAGAGAGAAAAAGGTGTGCTATGCAAATATTTGGCCTCCACACTACTTGCAGGATTCCCTCAATCATTCAACAGAACTAACCTGTGACTATATCCCTGTTTCACAAAATATGTACTGGTTATTCCGCCACAACATGGACAACAAAAGTTTGGTCTTACCTGTGGTTCTACCAGGGACATTCGGATTTTCTGATGCTGAAGATTAGATGAATCTAACATGATCTTCACTTTAACTTTATCAAATATATGGAACACTGTATCTTCTATTTTAAGTGAAGGTATCTAAACAAAACACATTTTACTACTTTTAATTGCTTCCATCCACTTGAGCCTTTGTTCTAATTCTTTATAGTTTACCTTTCATAGTGATTTAAAAGTTTAAAAATCACTTCAATATTTAATAAGCATATCTATGTGTCCAAAATAACAAAAACCACTAATCTAGTAGCCTCACATAAATATGAGTTATTTATGTGCATTATTCCCTCCTCTCATTAAGATGGTCCCTATATATATTAATTAATCTCAGGATTCTCACCCCTTTAATTAGCAAATTATGGGTCTAGCAAAGGAGCACAAAGGTACTGCGGACACAGTTTACTGTTTTGTAGTTCTACTAAGGTTAGGGAAGTAGGGAGTGTGTCAGGTAAGAGACACTGGAAACAGGTTAAAAAAAATTCCCTTCCCCTAGCTCTAAGCAACATTTCTTTCTTCACTTTAATCCAGCTGTCCACCTAGGGCAAAGCGTAATTCAAGTCTTCCTTAGAGGAGAAATCTTTACATGGTATAAAAGAAATCAAGGACAACATGTGTATGTGGGAACAAATACTGAGGTGAGAAATTTTGAGTAAAATGATAAGCTTAGTTGGCACAATTAAATTCTGTAGGGTTCAAAAAATAACTTTACCCTTTATAGATACCATTTGTAACCTATCGAAGAAAAAGTGCCTCCCCCCCAAAAATAAATAAATGAATAAAAACATGAGAAATACTGTACCTCATCATCATAAATAAGCCGTGGCTTTGGTTTGTCCTTTTCTTCAAAGAAGACTGTACCTTCTAAACCATACTTTGGAATTAACACCACAATAGCATTCTTTCTTACAAATAGAATATAGGCTTCTTCACTTACTATTCCTTTGCTTTTGAAAAATAACTGAAAAACAACATACCACCTTATTAAGAATTGTCAAATATTTTGAAATGAAAATAACCTTTGAAATGAAATAAAAAAGAAACAAAACATCATCTCTCCTAACATTATCAACAGAAGGCAAATAGATACCTGGGTATGAAAAGCCACTGATGCACGTTGGGCATACTGAGCCATTTTGTGCCGGAAATTGAGATTCTTACATAAATCTGCAAGCTTGTGTTTGTCTGTCAACTCTGGATAAGTGCAGTCTGCCCCGATAGCCACAGCCAGCAACCGATGAACAATGATGTCTGCGTATCTAGATACATGAAAGAGAAATAAGAATCATGCTTATGTTAGCATTAAAATGTCTTTTTAAAATACAAAATTAACTACATTCTATTTTCTTTAATTTCATAAGGAAAAAATACCTTCTGATGGGTGAGGTAAAATGAGTGTATATTGGTGATGCTAAGCCATAGTGATGAAAATCATTATCCATTCCCGAGCAGAAGTACACAGCCTGCATCATGCAGCGAGTGGCTAATATTCGTAGCAGGGTGTTTAGATACGGGAAACTAGGAGAATCAGCCCGGTCCAAAGAGTCAGCCAAAGACTTGGCTGTATCAGTTTTAATTTCCAAATTCTATCAACAAAGAGGAGGGAAAGAGCACCACATTAAACAGTTTAAAATCAGTACCATCATGTCTTCAAAATACAACAAATCTGATTGAACAAATATGGTGTTTTTGACCAGATAGTAAGTGTTTGTTTATGCTTTTTATCCTTAACCCAGGAGAACTAAAAATAAATTTATAAAAAGTAATGATTGTTTCATGCAACATCAAAGCTTAGTTTTCTGAATGCATTTAAAGGTACCAAAGTAGCAACATTCTGAAGAAGTTTCAACGAAGAAAATGATGGTGGGAGCCAGCAGTAATACTTCTCAAAGTCCAATTTGTGTTTCCATAATCTTTGTTGGGGTAGAAAAAAAATAAAAGCACATCTGGATACTTTCTAGCACATCTGGACTTTTTCTGCAGATAATTTCCTTCCACTCAAAGTAGAAATAAAGCCAGAGCCAAAATAAAACTGTACTGGTCACCACAGCTCAATGTGCTGATACATCAAACTTAGCTGTTTTGTCCTACTTTGGGAGATGGGGCAAAAAATACTTAAATTTTCCATCTTCTGCCCAAGTCTTAACAGAAAATTCCCCAATTTACAGTGTAAGCCTGAGAGCAGAGGAGAAGCTGACTGATGGATATGACATGGCTACCATAAAAGTCTGACAAAGGTCAGAAACCAATGCCATCCTGTTAGAATACTGCCCTCAGGGCCAACACTACTCTTCCCAGCTCTCTTCTAGACAGGAAAGATGGGACCTGAATAAGCGATCCAAAGAAAACCACTGTAAACCACAGTCGCCCCAAAGGTAGCAGTCATTATGCCTAAACGAGAGTTGACTAACCAGAGGCAGCGGGGATACGGGGTTGAGGAAATAGTGCCCTTTCTACATTTTTCCTTTTTCCCACGTGTGCAATAAACGGACTGCTTTCTTAGGAACATGATATAAAGAGGGCTTAAGTAAGCTGAAGACAAAGAGAAAAAAATTATTTGTAAATCTCTGAAGTTGGGCTTCAGAGGAGGCATGAAGTAACAAAACATAAAAAACGTGTAAAGGCACAGAGATATGCAAGAGCTTACTATGTTCAGGATACTGCAAATAAGTCAGTCTGCAACATCTGGCTTTAGCATAGGGTGTTCTTTAGAGCCAGTAAAGGATTTTATTAAGCAAATGATTTCAATGTGGTAAGACATGACCATACCCAAGTTAGATCATTTTTTTTTTAATCAAAAGAACTACCAACATCAAGTAGCTTTGCATCAAGAAATAAAAAAACTTTTGTGGAAATGTAGACAATAATAATAATGATGATATAGATCATGCAGTGCCACGGATAGCCCACAACACAAACACAGATGATTCTCAAACTATTGTATCTTTACCTTGGATTTAGCTGCCTTAACAAGAATTTCATAATTTGATGGAGGAGGAGCCGGATGTTTCCGAAGCAGAGCATGTTCAGAAAATTCTTCATGAATTTTTTTTGCAACAGAGATATTGGCAAGTAACATAAATTCTTCTACCATGGAATTTGTTTCTCTGTCAATGGAAAAATCATTAAATAAGGAAAAAGAATCTGAGACTTCTATATATCATATTTATTCACAGGTTACCTCTTCTACTAACAAGATAATAGAATTACTTCCTATGTAAACATTCATATGTGTATGTACATGTGTATTGTTAATAACTTAAGGCTCTTTCATTTCTCAGCTACTATGCTAACAATCTCTATGTGATGCATAATAAGTAAATCTCATCTCACGCTGGAGGAGACTTTACAAATTGCATTAAAAGAATAGAAACTTTACTAACTCTAGTAATAGTCATGAATCGCTCAATGACAGACGTAACATTCTGAGAAATGTGTCATTGGGTGATTTCATCATCGTGCAAACATCATAGATTATAGTCACACAAACCTAGATGGTATAGCCTATTACATGGTATATGGTACTAATCTTAAGAGACCACCGTCATACATGCCATCCATCATTGACTGAAATGTTATGCAGTACATGACTGAATATAAAATCTAAATCATAAGCATTTTCACCTCCTTTTACTAAGTCCAGAGAGATTTTTTAACTGTAAATCCATAAAAATAAAGTTTATTATGAAGAATTAAAAGCTGTTTAGGTCATACAAATTTTGACTTAAAAAAACTAAAACTTTCACTAATAAATCATCAAAATGAAGCAATAGTATTTACAATAGTTATTTTGGGTGCTTATTATGGACCAGGTATTGTGCTATAAGTGCCACATACATTGTGAGATATATAAATATATGTATATGTGTGTGTATATATATATATATGTGTGTATATATATATTTGCAGATGAGAAAACTATGAATGTGTAACATTATTCTTTTGCTCAAGGTCAGTTAGTAGTATCAGAATCTGAGCCCACATAATTTGACTTCAAAACTCTTAACCAACTTGATACTGCTTTTAATTCTATATAGTTAGCCGACATCCATTTAAAACCTAGTTTAGTAAATGTGTTCTATTTACATAGTGCTTTCTTTCTCACAAGTCAATGAACGTGCATTATTAATCTTTCATTCATCTCTCCATTTTTAATAAGAACTTACAACTTCTTGACAAGATTCCTAAAGTATACTAATTTTTAAAATATTAGGAAGACCTCCAATCATACCTTCAAAAGTACAGAGACAATCTCTTAGAAATATGGTTTTTCTTCTTCTTGGTAAGAAGAAATGGGTGATATTCTACTTTGGCCAAGCTGGATTCAACATTTTTCTCAAAAAAGTTCCTAGTATTGGGCTCACAGTTTGTATTAACATTAGACTTATTTGCACAGAAGTTCACCCAAAGGTATCTTTTAATTTTAGCTTTAATTCTATAAAGCACATACCGGTCCCACTTTTAATCCTTAGTCATCTACTAGAAAAGTATAAATGCATGTTTAATTTCAGAATTATATTAAGAGGCATGGAAAGGAGGCCTATGATTTAACCAAAAGTAGTCTTGCTTCCTAAAGCTTAACCAAATCAATAAAACAGTAACAACAATACCTAACATCTGAGTACTCTTCACAACACTGTACTATCAATCCTATTTTACTGACAAATTGAGGCGCCGGGAGGTCAAATAAGTTGTGCAGAGTTATTGGCAGAAGCGGGATCCAAGTCCAGGTAGTCTTGGCTTCAAAGCCCATGGTCTGGACCACTACTCCACCCTAGTACAGTACATTCTATATTAAATACTTAAGATATTAATCAGGGCAATCTTCTTTTACTTACCATAACTATTACTAGCCAAGTTCTAATACATCACACATCAAGACAAACCAATTCAAATTGGGAATTTTTCTATTATAATACTCATCTCAGTTTTATATAAGAAAAACTAAAAAGTGAAATTATAATTGCTTTTCTATATAACTCATAAGTGAAAAAAATCTGCAGAAATCATAACCCTACTAGAAATAGATTATTTTGGGTATAAATATGTTTATTAATATATATACTAGACATTACATTTAAAACCAAAATTGTAGCTACTGCCCACGGAAAAAATTGCACACCTAAGTTCCTTGGTCTGCAGATCTATAGGATCATGAGTTTCACTGTCCATGTGGAATCGAACTTCTGGAGAAGAAAGAGTCAAAGCCCTAAATAAAAATTAAAGAGGTGAATTAGTCAAATGAGCCAATAACAGAAATAATTCTGGAAGTGATTCTTTTAAAATAGAAAATGATTACTGCATATGCGTAACAGTTTTTCTTTTGAAGTCTTTATGACCATCTGCTAAGTTTTATGCTCTATTTTCACGGATAGGTTAATATTTTACAGATTTAAAATGCATTTAAAAAGAGAAGACAATAGCAACACAAGAAAATATGAGTCCTTGTGCTTCTGAGAATTTGAATAAATTCTCTACCCAAACTATGAGTTTTTCCTGAGCTACATGGGTTTGTAATCACTTTTATAAATGAAGAAAGTACCTGGCAGTTTTTTATTTACTACAGAAAAAAATGTACTGGGGTGAGGGATGATGGAGAGAGGGAAAAGGGAAGCTGCCATGGGTAGATCAGTAATGTCAAAAGAACCATGGTTCAAAAGCATCTTTCACATACTCTCAACCAATGGAGAGGAGACTGATAAACTCCCACCACTAATATCTTAGAAATACTGATGGCTCTTAACATTTGAGTGCTATGTGTCAGATTAACGTACTATGCATGGTTCATTTACAGAGCTGGCAAATTCTCCTTTGAGAAGTAAATGTCCCACAAGGCAAGGTAAGTCTAATGTTTCTTCACACCTTGATGCTATTTTCATCAGGTCAGCTCCAAATCAACCTAAAATTAAGGAGTTTAATGAGGCTAGGTAACAATGGACAATCATGGAGAAGGGAAAAAAATAAGATGGGGCAAGTTAAGAGAGATTCCAAGTCCTTTTTCCCTCCATTCTTCACCTTTATTAGAAGAACTACAGAAGGAACACAATACAGGGAATCTCGACAAATATTTCTTTCTTGCCATGTGGTATTTAGAACAAGGATCTACGCCAGATTTAATCTGTTTATTAGTATATCTTGACCCAAAAAGCAAGGTATACTAATCACATTTTGATCATTTTTCCTTCATAGAAACACTTAAAATTTTATGTCATGGATCCATCTATCCTTTAAGATAGATAAAATTTAATGGGGCCGGCCTGGTGGCACAGCGGTTAAGTTCGCACATTCCACTTCGGTGGCCCGGGGTTCGGCGGTTTGAATCCCAGGTGTGGAATGTAGCACTGCGCGGCAAGCCATGCTGTGGTAGGCGTCCCACATATAACGTAGAGGAAGATGGGCATGGATGTTAGCTCAGGGCCAGCCTTCCTTGGCAAAAATAGGAGAATTGGTGGCAGATGTTAGATCTGGGCTAATCTTCCTCAAAAAAAAAAAAAAGATAGATATAATTTAAGACAAGACATAATATATCCTTTAAGAAGGTAAAGATACCAATTTTTTTACTGATTGTTTCCTCAATTCCCCTCAAGACTGAGAAGATTCAAAGGTATGTTTTACCAGTAGATGACTATCTACTTACAAAACTAAACGGGCAGACTGTTTTTGAAATTAAAAAATGTTTCCCAACCTAATTACGAGAAGCTTTGTCATAAATGCAAATTTACATCTCTTACTTTAAAACCACCAAAATGAATAGTTTTGTGTTTTTATTCACTTTGCTTTTAAAACAAACTTTCTAAAAATTAATTTTACATAAACCTTCTTTTCATACCAGTCATACTGTAAACCTTCGATAACCTCAAAAAAAGGAAAAATCTAATTATATTCCTCTTATTTACATCTAAATGACAAGCTTGAGCAATAGTTTCATTGGGTTTTACTGCATTCAAATTATCCTCACACATATTCAAGTTTCATATTTACGATCATATGAAAAATTCCCAGAAAACTGAGGTGTGAGTAGAGATGGGGTGGCTCAGCATAAGTTCCTAGAACAAGACTGTCCAATGAAACTTTCTGCAGGGATGGAAATGTTCTCCATTCACTGTGAAAAATGGTAGCCACTAGCTACATGTGGCTACTGAGAACTTAAAATGTAGCTAGTGCAACTCAGGTACTGAATTTTTAATTTTAATGAATTTTAATTTAAATAGGCACATCTTACGAAACAACACAGATCTAGAGTTTGCACTCTCCAACAAAAACTCTTTTAGTACCTACCTGTGACCCTACCCTGGCTGGGGAGGGGAACCCAGAGACCAGTATCTGAAAGGCTCACGTACTCGCTTTACCCTGATAGTGGATGACATCTTTCAAGAATCGAATTTCCTTTAACTACTTTACTTGAACAAGCCTGGGTACTTGGATACTCCTTGTCTTACATCTCTGCAACTAGACAAATGCCATAATGTAATAGTTAAAAGATGCAAATCTGCCACCAATTATCGCATCTTTGGCAGACTGCTTCCATGTAATTTTTAATCACTTAAAATGAAGATGTTGAATTACACAATCTCTAAAATCTCTTCCAATTCTAAAGGGCAAGAAGGACTTCATCTACATTCATTTAGACATCTGGAAAATAATGTACAACCTGGAAACTCATTTCTACTTAAAATTAAAACAATCTGTAAAAAAATCTTAAGGAGCTTTTGCCTTCCTAGAATTTCTTCAAGATCTTTGATTCAAACATACCAGTTTTTAGCACAACAATCACAAGGTCAGAGGTCCTGAACAAATACCAGAATCCAGTTGCTAGTATTTAAAAGGTAGCAAGAACAGAATGTCTCTACTTAAGAGTCTCTATTCAGCCTATTAGAAAATTCCTCATTGTCCATGATAGAACACTTTAAAAAGTTCACAAGTTATCTTAATATCAGGATATATGAATTATACCTTTTTTCCCAGGAATATTAGCCCTGAGCTAACAATCTGCCACCAATCCTCTTTTTGCTGAGGAAGATTGGCCCTGAGCTAACACCTGTGCCCATCTTCCTCTATTTTATATGTGGGACGCCTGCCACAGCATGTCTTGATAAGCGGCACATAGGTCCGTGCCCGGGATCTGAACCAGCAAACCCCAGACCACTGAAGCAGAGCATGTGAACTTAACTGCTGCGTCACTGGGCCAGCCCCAAATTATATGTCTTAACAAATATTTTTGAAATGTACCCTTTTTCAATTCTTCTTTTTTTCAAGATTTTAGCTAGTTTATTTAGTCCACGGAGACTAGTGGTGATATCATCATTCATGGTTGCTGAATCAATTCTCATCTGAGCTTCCGCATATGTAAGAGAAGCCTAAAAAGGAAACCATATGTTAACATAACTCTTACAAAAACTGGCTTACTATGTTCTCATATTTCCACTACCATAAACTGCATAATTTTGAAAAACCTAAAATCAGTTAACAAAAGAGAATCAAGATTCCTAGCTATAATATTTATACTCCACATCTCAATTTCTGGTTCATTAACTGATGTATTATTTAACATAAGCAAACTTATGTTAAAACAAAATGGTAGTATTGTTAGTAAATAAATTGCTTAAACTTTACTTTCATAGTTCAGTTAATGTACAAATACTTAGATAAGGATAAAGTAAAATAAAAAGGAAGGTAGGATTATTCTCTGATAATGACTGTAAAGTGAAATCCTTTCCAGATGATCATTACTTCTTTACTTTACATTAAGAAAACTGTAATAATCTAGACATCATGTTTTATAAGAAATCTAATAAACACTCCAAGTATCTAAGAATGAGACAAATCATAGTACTAGAAAATATTTAAAGTAATTTCCAATTACAATCCAAATATACAAATATCCAAATGTTTTCCTACTTCTCTACTCATGGAAAACTACCATATTTTAGCTTATTCAAAAAAAAAAAAAGTAGCTTCACAAGTAAAATTCAGGAATGGCAGAAGAGTTAGTTGATGCAGGCCAGGTCAGATTCTTCAGAGAGCCAAATTATCTACTAGGGGCTAAGAATTCCTCTTCTAAAAATGTTTTCTCTTATATACATGTTCACTAAATTTTTTTCGTGTAATTTTGTTACACTGACCAAGTCTGGGAGAATTATAAACTCATCTTATTTAAAAACACAAATCTAGGAAGGCTTAAATCATTCACACATCACTGTCAGTCTAACACTGCCTCCTTTCCAACCACTGGTTGATTAGAACAGAAAGAATGAAGTTAAAGGGAGAGAAAAAGTTGGTAAATTTGGAAAATGGATCATTGGAAGAAACGGGGTTTGGCAAACTCAGAGGAAGATTCAGGGAAAATGAGAACCTAAGGGAATCTGGGGAGAACAAAAAAAGGAAAAGGATAAGGAGAAAGATGATGTGGCTCCATTCTGTCTGAACACAGATCTCATGCTAGTTCTACTGGAATCCAACTATGATTTATAACACCATTTCTATGAGAATAAGCGAGAAACAAGAAGATGATGCACATGACGACTTTTAAAATACTAACCAATGATTAGTTGGGACAACTTCAAATACTGGGGTTCCTGAGTTAGGGCAAAAAGTCATCTATTTGGTCTTCTCAAGTATATACGCTTTGTAAGTTTCTGAATATAGGACAACTGTCACATAAACTCATTTCTAAACAACATCAAGAATTAAGCAGATAACTCAAAGAAAAACCTAGATTTTGCTGCAACATTGGGGAAGAGTTTCTTTAAAAAAAAGCCTAACGTTTTCAAAAAAACCTAGAACACCATTAAAAGTACCAAACATTTTAATATTAAATATTAACCATGAAACTAACCTTCGAATTAATGGCACTTTTAGTAAACCTCGTTTTTAAGATTTCAGCATTGTGATTCATTTCCCAAATACATGAAAATGCCAACCTACGGGGGAAAATAAACAGTATTTGTAAATGGGAATTAAAGTAGTAAATACTATGTTCTTATGAAAAAACATGCATAAATACCTGTCAACGTTACATCTCAAGGAACATAAGTTAGAGCTAAGCAACTCTGGAACCATGTCAATCCTCTGAAACAGATAAAAATAGAGTCACAGATTACTCAGCTATAGCCACACATTTATTGGTGGTTCTATTCTCAAATAGCGTTAATTTAACAAGAAAAAAAAGGTCTTTGTGAATAGAATTGAGAAAATGTGAAATAAAAAGTATATTTCTAGAAAAGCACTTATACACAATCATCACAAAAGGGAAGCAATGAAAGAAAACTGGACTTCATGTCAGCGGACCTCAGTTTAAATCCTCTACACTAACCACCTGGCTGTCCTCTGAAAGTCTGAAACCTCTGGTCTGTATAGTAAGTTTGTACAGATAACAGACACAAACCCTACTAGCCCGAGGACTGGACTTTTCTCCAATGCTTAATACAAACTACATGGCATTCTAAACATACTAAAAAAGAGAGACACCAAATTTTTACAGAAAATAGCTATGCGGAAGAAGTTTGACAATGAATTCGTAGCAAACTAAGCTTAACTTTTCCTTCTACTTTCACAATTTTTCTATGTAAGTTTATGGGAGCATACCTAAAAAAGAGGAATAAATGGTAAATTTTGACAGAATTGACTCATGTCTTAATCAAAAACAGAAAATACGTTAGTTACCCATAGATAAAGTTAAATGCTATACAACAATGTACCTCAACCATATCTACTTGTTATTTGGGCCACTCTATAACAAAAAACATGGGAACATTTTCACAGATTTAAGCTCACCCTATTCTGTGTATGTCTTTTTGCTAATTCATATACTAGTCCAGACTGTTCAAGAATCCTAAAGCACCCATAATTTTTACAAACTATGCACAATTAACGTAATAGTTACTCATCTTATTTCACTAAATACTGATGCTCTCCTTTCCTCAGGAAATACCTCAGATGACTCTATTATTAAGAATAAGGCAGATGATGAAAAAGTTATAAGCATATATCAAAATTTCATTTTAAATTTAACACATTTACCTTTTCACAAAGATATACAGTTGTTCCCCTTCTGGCTGATTCTTGATCTAAAGCATTTCCTGGCCTAATAAAGTGGCTAACATCAGCAATATGAACACCAACCTTAGAAAGATAAAAATAAAAGGATGTGAACATTCATAATTGGGTAAATGTACTAATGCAGTTCTAATAAGACAAAATTTAGCTAAACTGGAAAAAGGGTCAGTCACATTTACCAATTCAATTTTTTTTTTTTTATAGAAGGGTTTTTTTTGTTTTTTTTTAAAGGTTTTATTTTTTTCCTTTTTCTCCCCAAAGCCCCCCAGTACATAGTTGTATATTCTTCGTTGTGGGTCCTTCTAGTTGTGGCATGTGGGATGCTGCCTCAGCGTGGTTTCATGAGCAGTACCATGTCCGCGCCCAGGATTCGAACCAACGAAACACTGGGCCGCCTGCCACAGAGCGTGCAAACTTACCCACTCGGCCACGGGGACAGCCCCACCAATTCAACTGATACATGCCTATTAGTCTCTGCAGCTAAAACTAACTATACTTGGCATGAATAATTCACAAATTCTATAATGGGTCAAAAGAAAATGAACTCAAGACCAGAACTATATTTAGATAAGAATGTCATTACAATATGAATACCTCCAAATTTCCATTTTCAAGCTCTCTACAATGTAGAGCATCATCTATATCAGTACATCCTGGTGGGTCCACACTACAAACACACAGATGTCTCAGGTCTTCTCGATTTTTCATGTCCTGGAAGATGCCACATTATAAAGAAATAAAAAATTATATTTTGGTAGCACAAATGCAACACAGCTTTTGGGAAATCAACTATCTATAGGGGAAAAAAAAAAAAACCTTAGCTTTATTTCTTAATGATAACCACACATTATAATTTGTAATTTGTGGTTTCCTCACCTTTGAAAATATTGACATAAACTACCATTAGTCCCCTAGAAGAAGTTATCTTTCAGTACAGCAAATGATTTCTGTAATACCTAAGAGTGGTGTGTCTAACTAAATGCAGAGGACGAGAGGACCATGGTTTCTACACATTTAAAACACATATAGAAACCAAACAAAATTAGCTCAGACAGAGTAATTTATAAAGTCACTAAGAATTCTTTCCAACTTACCTTTTCAGTAATGCTCCAGGGCATCTTTGGTAGAAAGCTAAGAACGGCCTGAGAAAAAGGCTGATGGGGAACATCATGCTCAAGTAACAAAACTTCTGTTTCTGTCTCTTTATCTCCAACTTCCCCTAAATTTTTTACAAAGTGTCCCTAAAACCAAAAGGTATTATTAGAAAGGTGTATTTCAAAGCCTTTTGTTTGGTCATTTATATTTTAACATCACATTAAATTCTTGAACATTTATATATCACCTTAGTACTTCTAAACATTCCTATCACTTCTTAAAAATGACCCCTCAGTAAATTAAAGCTGAAAATGACAAGACTTCTCAAGTGACTTACGATGGAGACTTCCTGAGGGCCCAGTTCTTACATAACAAGGCGTCTGTTTACTTCCTATTATCTTTCAAGTTTAAAACGTGCTTCAAATATAGAAGCTTCAAAATTCGTTTATCAGAATCTACTTAAGTCTCAAACACCATTTTTGTAGTCACTATCAATAAGTTATTTGTTTGGAAATATGAGTAAAAGTAACCAGATGATTTACATTGGAATTTCATAAGATTAATTTTCAAATTGAATGCACTACTTAGCAAGTAACTTGTTGAAATATTCCTAAATTTCAGAATGAGTTTTATATAACAGCAGATTCTACTTTCACCAAAAGAAGCAATTTTTAATTATTCTAAAATAAAATTAATAATTCAAGCTTACATTTGGATATCTGGAATTTCTGGGCCAACCATCAACAGCAACAATAATTCTCCGTCCTTCTAAAGTAGACGCTTGTCTGGTTTCTATCCGAATTCTAGGGATTCTCTTATCAGCAGGTGTAAAGAGATGCCTTCTTGACTACAGAAAATTAGGAAAAAAGATTTTACACACACACAAATGTGGGGATGAGGGCAAGGGGAGGACTATAAGTTCTATTAGTGTATCATTTTTATTACATAGCAACATGCACTTTACTCACCTCCTTAATATCAGACTTAGAAAGCATGCCACAATATGGTCTCCAATTCCTCTTTATTATTCCAACAACTCTACCGGTCGGCTTTAACATTTTTTCATTTACAGCAGTCTTAAGCTGAGATTTAAAAATAAAAATTCTCAGTTATTTTTCTGGTAAGTATAATGAGACAATTACTCTTCAAATGGAATATGAATATGAATACTAAAACTTTCAGGCAGTAAATTATGACATAAAACTACAGAATCTTGATGCTTCAAAATTCTAGGCAAGAGTATGCCAAACCAAACAATGGAAATAGTTCCATAATAACAAAGCACTACAAGAAAGGATGATCAAAAAACAAAGGAAAAAATAAATACAATCAAATAAACACGTCAGAACTCAACTCTTCACTTTTAATATGAAGATCTACTGACTAAAACACACACACAGGTCTGGAGATTAATAGACTAGGATTTTAGTACTAGTTTGCACTAATTAGCTGTGTGGTATTTATTAATTCATTAAAAAAGAGATGTATCTTTAAAGGTTCTTCCTTATCCAAAACAAAAACCCAAATAAAGAGAATTTCTTATTAGAAACAGCAGAAGGACCTTATAGTATTTTACCTCTAACATTCTCCTATGGCCTACACTCTGCAAGGATAATGTTACAATAAGACTCCAGAGCACTGAATATAATCCACAGAAAAAGAACTACAAATGATGTATGAATTCCTACTATTCATATTACTCTTGTAACTCTACAATAGGAAATTCAATAGGTCATATCAAGTAGACTTTGACTTATAAGAAAAAACTGAAAGCATTCTCTTCATAAAAAATACAGTAATAGAAAAGGAATTACCAAATGTACCCAAATATAAGGGTCCAGAAGTACCTCTGTTATGCTGAGGGAATTTTAACTTTTCATAAAAGCATTTCAGAAAATTTTACATTTGTATTTACTTAAATCTCACTAATGCAGACAGATCATGTCCCTGAACTGTCACAGAGTTCCAGTTTCATACTCAAGTTAACTGTTTTTGTATTTAAACTCACTTACTTGAGCAAAATAAGACATTAATTTAAAAGAAGACTACTTAAGCACTTAGAGGGACAACAACTACGTATATGATGTATTAAAACTACAGAACTATAATTTATTCAATAAATCTGAGAATTGAGATTTAACTTTCTCCAAAGATGACACACTGATTAATTATACAAAGCTACACGGACAAAAATTAAAACCTGCTTGGTTTCATACAATGCGTTCTCTCTCCTCTTCTTTCTCCACATCGTCTTCATTTTGACCTTCGTCATGTAAAACCACAGAAGACGGAGCTACCCACTGATTCTTGGGGAGAAGCTCCACAGCCACAATATCTTCATGAATAGCTCGGTTTAAATTTTTGAGTCCTTGTAAGATTATCTGTATAAAAGAGCAAATGGCATGTGCCCAGAAATTTTCAACGGCAATAAAATAATGGGAAGGTTACCAACCAAAAGTTTAGATACATTTTGAATGTCTCTGTATATCTCTCTTTGCTTGAGGAAGATTGTCGCTGAGCTAACATCTGTGCCAAACTTCCCCTATTTTATGTGGCATGCCTCCACAGCATGGCTTGACGAGCAGTGCTAGGGCCATGCCCGGGATCTGAACCTCCAAACCCCGGGCTACCGAAGCAGAGTGCATGAACTTAACCACTATGCCACCAGGCCAGCCCCTTATTCTGCCCTCTTAATTTCTCAATATCAAGTTAAAAAAAAAAAAACATGGTCAAAAAATATAGGTTGTGTTCCTGGCTTCACTGTAACTCTTACAACATTAGTACCAAAAGACCTTAAATTTTCTTGACCTCTCTAAATTTCAGGGTCCTGATTAGTAAAATAAAGAGTACCTACTTTTATAGGCTGGGTTGAAGATTAAATGAAATGCAGCATGCAAAGCAGTTAGAAGAGCAGCTGGCAAATAGCACCCCAAAAGCAACTGCTTTTCACTTTCAAGTGAAGCCCTCTGGAGCAATTACATGTTATGTAAATAGTATTTCTCATAACTGGTCATACCATATAAAATAGAATCATATTTATTATTATCTGGGTGACTAGATTTTTATTCTCCTAAAAGTATGTTAATAAAAAGTTCTTCAATAAGCAGTTTTCTAAAAAACTGATGAATTCTACTAGTATCTATGACTTCCCACATAACTGCCTTAAAACTGATAAACAGGGAGATAAAGCAAATTTAAATTCTCATATAAAATTTTAAACAATTATGAGAAAAAACAATGAACAGGAAGTATTTTAGTGTATAAGGAATTTATTTACACACTTGCCTCTTTATTTTCCTCAGTGTCACCATGAACCCAGACGGTAGCTTCTAAATAATTTTCCCTGCTGGCTCTAAATGTTCCTTGAAGGTATGTACCAGATTTTATGCCTTGTTGTAGCTTACTTAAGGGAAGATGCTCTGAAAATATTACTTTTCCACTTTCTATTTCACTCTGTGAAATAAAAAAACCAAAAGATGTAGTTAGTATGCAATTCTGCTGTATGCTCAACAAATAACTATTATCACTAGCAGGTCATTTCTTTTACAAACCATCCACACTATGGTATATACAATTCTATGAATTTCAGAGACTATAGCACAATGGGAAAAAAATGCTTTCCATTTTTAGAGCAACTTACACAAATATTTCAATTTCATTACACTTAGGTGTTTAGCCACCAACATATGTCACTAAGAAGCTCTGCATAGCCCCATCTCCCCTCCCCAGGCCTCCCAAAATGAAGGTACGTAGTTAAGTGATCAAGTGAGCAGGTGGGTACATGAAGGCTAATTTGAAGCCTCAATTCCATGAAAAGATGGTGGCTACTGAAAGCACAAGAAAAGCTATTTTTATTCTGCCTATTCTAATAGCTAAGGATATAAGATGGAGGGAAGATGGAAACTGATGTAGATCGACAACATCTGTCTTGATTCTTAGACACCTCAAGATCCAAAACCCTGATTGCTTGGCTCCTTTAGTTTCCTTCCTCATTTCCCACAAGCATTTTCCCACCTTCCAAGGAGATTACTTTATACCTTCTCCTTTTTTGCTTACCTCTGCAACTTCCCTGTTGTCCTTCTTCCCTCTCAGATGTATGACCTCAATCTCCATACTGAGAATCAGAAGCAATCAGAGACCTACTTCATCCTCCCGCCACTAGATCTGCCCACCTACTTGCATCTATACCACAACCTCAGCTTTCTCTCCTGTAACAATAAATAAAATGCTTCTGTTCTTTCAGTTGGGCACTACATACCATCTCCTCTCCTCTATTCAAGAACTTCATCCTGCAATTATCTTCCCTCTCTGGAATCAAATTTCCCCCTCTCTACTGTAACATTCTAACATCGTATAAACTTATAATAATATGACCTATTAAAAATGAATTTTGTTTCCCAATCCAGACACTGGCCTGATCCTCTGTCCCACTTAACATCAAAATGCCACAAAAGCATTATCTACAATTGCAGTGTATTCCTTCTTCACAGGCAGTCTCTCATGAATCCACTACAAGCAATTTTCATCCTCAGTCAACTGAAACCATTATTGTCAAGATCACTAACAATATATTGTCTTAGCAAATTCGGTGGTCCATTCTCAGTCCTAGCAAAATTTTTTAAAATGACCTTTCCTTCTCTGAAATACTTTAGCATCCAAATCATCATTCCTTTGTTTTCTGTCCTACTTCACTGGTAGCTCCTCCTTAGTTTCCTCTGCCAATTCGCCTTTTCCTGATCTCTAAATGTTGAAGTGTCCCAAGGCTCAGTGACAGGCCCTCTTCTTCTCTTCATCTACATTTACTCTCTTATTTTCTCCCATGTTTAAAAAAAAAATCCTCTTGATTCTACTTGCTCTCCAACTACCACCTCATTTGTCTCCTTCCCATCACACAATTGAAAGTGTTACAATACTGTAATTTCTCCCTTCCCAGTTTTTCACCTATTCACACTTCCTTTTAGTTTTGTAAAGCAGCTGGCTGAAGACAAGCAGGGATGGGGAAGATGCTGTAAAGACTGGATGTATGTCTAACGGTCTATTACATAAAGCCTATTTCTATGATAACAACCACCACCATTTACTTTTACCATAGGCACGTGCCAGGCACTGAGAAAGAATTTTACTAATTCTACTGTTATTATCCCATTCGATCATAACGGTATGAAGTCATTACTAGTAAATATACTTTACACATAAGGAAATGAGGGCTCACCAAAGTGTAATTACCCACTTAGCACACCCTCCCAAATCAGCTATGGCAGTAATCCCTTTACTCATCCCTTTGCCTCTAATCTTGCCCTCAATAATATGCATCATCTTACAAATCAGTCCTCTTTCAAATAACATTTCTGATCATTTACACAAATCAGTCTTCCTTCAAGTAAATACCATTTCTGATCATTCTCCCCCATTCCTCCCAGGCACACTCTCATACTCCCTTAATTTCTTTTAGCCTGCCATTATAATGTAGGGATCCCAGAATTCTATCTGAAACTTTCTCTTCACAGTAGCCCTTTAGTCAGATCCTTGTAAGACAGTTTGAAAATTACTGACCTACAGAACAAATTCTAGGTCCTCATTATCTGGCCCCTACCCTTCCCATTCTACGTCTTAAGACTCCTCCTCCTCCACCTTTGGGATTAATGCTACAGCTATATGTTCTGTGTCTGTAGTGTCTGCCACTTCTTTGTCAAATACTTACTACTTATTCACAAGCAGCCATGGATTCTTTTTTTTTTGGTGAGGAAGATTGTCCCTGAGCTAACAACTGCTGTTAATCTTCCTCTTTTTGCTTGAAGAAGACTGTCCCTGAGCTAACATCTGTGCCAATCTTCCTCTATTTTGTATGTAGGACGCCACCACAGCATGGCTTGATGAGCAGTGTGTAAGTCTGCACCTGAGATCCGAACCTGCGAACCGTGGGCCACCAAAGTGCAGCATATGAACTTAACCACTACACCACCAGGCCAGCCCCTGTGGATTCCTTCATTTATTCATCAAACAAGTAGTCCCACCATGTGCCAGGATCTACTCAGATTACTAGAGACATATCAGGGAACAGTGCTATTTTAGAAGGTCAAGTCTTTTAGGAACGGCAATTCAATAAGCCTAGCAGAGAGCCACTCTTGTTGTTTCTAACCCAACTCCTATTCCAATTCCAGCTTACTCATCAATATTCCAATTCTTAAATTTGATAACCATAAGCCTATTAACCCAAAGTGACTATTTTAATATTTTCACTTTTCAAGAACAAAGTAAAACAAGCTCAAACATACCCCTTCTTCAGACAAACAAGCAAGACGATCTATGAGTTCGGGGTTCGCAGTTAGGCTCTTTACGTATTCTTCACCTGAAAAATAAGTTTTGTTGTTCTTGATAAATTCAATTTTTTTTCTTACATATGAAAGGACAAGGATAATCCTGTTTGTGACAATATACCTTTCAACTTTTTTTGGAAAAAACCCCAATATCTGTTGATGTGGTCATGCCTAAGCAGAGGCAGTGGGTCAAGCATATCTATGAGCTTTTATTGCTAAGGCAATTTCAAATGGAGATGGGGGAAACTAACAGCCACTGGGCACCACAACTTACTTAGCTTAGAAATGCTGAGAAATTAAAAAACACAAAAATATCACATGAAGGTATATAAGAATATGAAAATATTAAATACTCAAGTAACCTCTGACCATGGGCCTGTTAACAGTTCCTATTTGCAAATGCATATAAAAATTAACAGCTTCTACATTAAGACTTACAAGTGAAAGCTGGTATTCCTTCTTCTATGGCTTTCTCTTTGTTTCTCCTGTCATTTGTTATGAAGACAACTTGCAGCTGATTCTCTGCTGACATCTTCTTCAAATGTTCATTGTACCACTTGGCTGCTACTCGAATGGCTCTATCATTCCTGTCATTAGCATTTTCTCCCTGTTCCTGCTCAACGTAAGTTTCTCTTAATGTAAAGGGAAGAAAAAAAAACGAAACAAGTGGAAATCAACAGAAACGAGGACATGTAAAAAGTCTTAGGACATAAATGCTTAATAAACACTAAACTTAAAGGTCAGTGGTGTATCTTTTTCTCTTGAATGTATTCAGATTTATACCTCAGAGAGGAAATAAATAGGATCCTTACGGGTAAGTTTTTAAGAGAACAATTTGGGTGGAAAAGAAGACAGTTCTATTATTAATAGGACAATAAAAAGGCTAAAACCATTTTATTTCACAAAAACAAAAATTCAAGATCAGAATTTATTACTAAAGTATAATTGACATACAATATCATATTTGTTTCAAGTGTACAGCAGTGATTCGATCTTTATATACATAACAAAATGATCACTACAATAAGTCTAGTTACCATCTGTCACCACACAAAGTTATTACAGTATTATTGACTATATTCCCTATGCTGTACATTACATCCCGGTGACTTATAACCAGAAGTTTGCACCTCTTCATCCCCTTCACCATTTCTCCCACTCCTCCAAGCCCTCCCCTGCTCCGGTTTGTTTCCTGTATCTATGAAACTGTTTTGTTTTCTTTTGAGAAGATCAGCCCTGAGCTAACATCTGCCACCAATCCTCCTCTTTTTGCTGAGGAAGGCTGGCCCTGGGCTACCATCCGTGCCCATCTTCCTCTACGTTATACGTGGGACGCCTGCCACAGCATGGCTTGACAAGCTGTGTGTAGGTCTGCACCTGGGATCCGAGCTGGCGAACCCCAGGCCATCGAATTGGAACGTGAGAACTTAACTGCTGCGCCACCCGGCCGGCCTCTCGTTTGTTTTGTTTTTTTAGATTTTGAGATTAGAATTTATATCTTAGGTTGGGACATTAAACAAGTAACAGTTTGTTGAAAAAAACTGTAATAAAACTTAGTAGGTCTGATAATGAGATTTCATTCCAACTGTAGGTTGACAGTAATTCCTAAAAGCTACAAATAGGATGGTTAGATGATTGATGATCATATAATCCTACAGTCATTAAATACTTAATGCACATAAATTTTTACCAATGATAAATACTCAGTAAACGGCAGAGGCTATTTAGAGACTTAAAGGCCAGAATACAGATATGATTGCATATTCCTTCCAAGTCTATCCACTCTGAACTCCCAAACATGTCAGTACACTTATTTCTTTAAATCTGTTCTTCAAAGCCAAATTTAAGTAAAACAACAAAATTTGGAAGCATCATAACTTCTAGTGCTTGCAAATAACAGATTTAATTTTAGAACTTTAGACATTTATATTCATAGTTTTTAGAATTATTTTATTCCTCAACATTAATTGTACTTGCTAATGCTTAAACCTTATCAAATACAGTCATAAATTTTTGAATTGGTTTTAACATGACTTGAGCAACAGAGTCTTAGATGAGATTTACTCAAGTGTCCTAAGATCAAAGATTCTTCCCATCAACCCCAGTATAACTAAGATCTAATCACTGCACATAAGCTAACAAAATTGCTAACCTCTGATTAAGAATCTGATGATCATGCTCCACAAAAACCTGGTCTTCTGTACTGTTTCTAGATTCAGACCAGAGCTAGGAATAAGAAATCTACAGTGCTTTACTGATGCACTGTTCTTTACAAGAACAATATTTCAGTTTGGGGTATAGGAATAAAAAAGAGAAAATTAAGAAATTAAATATTTCTTAAAATTTGCATACTCCAATGGGATTTCATTACCAGACCTACCATCTAATCCAGTGGTTCTCAACCAAGGGGTAATTTTGCCCCCCAAGGAACATTCGACAACGTCTGGAAACATTCTGGGTTGTAAAAACCCTGTGGGTGAGGGGAAGGCAGGGAAGGATTGCTATTGGCATCTAGTGGGTAGAAGCCAGGGATGCTGCTAAATATCCTACAATGTGTAAGACAGCCTGCCCACGACACAGAATATCCAGTCCAAAATGTCAACAGAACCAAGGTTGAGAAGCCCTGATCTAACCTAATAAAAGTATACTAGGACTCAACATAGGATATTTATGTAACATAATAGCAATATATTTCCTAAAACTACTTATTATGTTCAAGGGTCTTGAATCTGTAGCATAAAAAGAATTCCATTTTTCAACCTTACGTTCTTCGACGTGACCAGTTATAAAGTATTAGTTTTTAAAGCCCCTTAAGAATAAATCTGCTTTATATTTTTAAGCCTTTCCTTCACAAACTTACATTTTACTAACCTATGTTGATTAGCCATATAATATGGTATTCCAGGAACCTAGGCAAATCTCATCTTCCAAGGTTCTATTGCTCAGCTCATGCTAAAATCAACTCAAAATGAAAATATTTTGGAAATAAAAGTACCTACTGTAGCCTGGTGTCAGGAGACCTTGGTTCTACGTTTGATCCAATCAATGCCTACATTACTTTAGTGAAGTCTACTTAGCATTATCTTCTGCAGAACTGGGTAAAAACCAAATAATACTCCCACAAATATGAAACCTATGCGTATCTTCCGACAACGTCACTAATTACTGCCAGGAACCGTCTCCCAAATTTAGCTAACTCCATGGTTTTCTGATAATTAATATAATTTTCCGCCTACCTATGGTGCTCATTAGTGAACGTATAGAAATGCTTCTCCTGGTTATTAGTCACATCTCGGATTCGTTTATATACAGGAGCACTCCGATTTCTCACTTCTTGGAGAACTGTTTGTAGTACAATTACATTCCTGATGGCAGGGTCCTCAAGAACATCAATCTTAAAAAAAAAATAATAATAATTTTTCCTATGTTCATTTGTAAATTGTTTTTGTCGAACAAAAAACCCTGTCGGCTCGAAGAACAGTAAATACACATTAAGGTAAGGAGCTATTTTCCTATAGAAAAGCCTTCAGCTCAATTACGGAAGAGCACATATAAACAGACTAATGACAAAGCTTCGTAGAATAAAGCCTATTTATAAAGAAATACGTTGGCCCACTAGTTTTCGTTCGTAGGCACTTACAAGCTGCCTGGGGGTCGCAGGCTGGAGGCCACAGAAGCCCAGGTCCCCGGCCTCCAGACACTTACAATCTAAGGCAGAAGAGACACCAGGAGTTAGAATATTAACGTATCTTAAAATTCTTACGACTCCAAGAACTCAAAAAAACAGTACAAGGAAAAGAACCTTGGCCTGGCGGACAGGAGGCATGTGTCCCGATGGGGTTTGCGTCTCTCTAAGTACACGATGTTGCGCAAGTCGCTCTTCCTGGGGCCTCAGTTTCCCTATCTGTCACACCCCTTCTGGGGAGGGGAGCCGCACTGCCCTCGGTTCGCCCGCCCGCCCGCCGACGCACCTGGTGCAGCAATACGTTGGTGTCTGGCAGCAAGTAGTGCGGCTGCGGGCAGAGACTGCTCGCCGGGTCCAAGGGCTGCGGCTCGAGGACCGGGCCCTCGTGCGCATCGCCGCACGCCACGCACCCGGGTGCGCCGCAGCCGATGTCGTCGCGCAGGTAGTGCTCACGCACGATCTTCATCACGCCGCCCGCCCGCGTCTTTTTTAAGAAAGTCTTGGACTTCAGCATCTTGCGTCGCGTGCGGAATCCCTACCCGTACAGCGCTCTTCCGGCGAAAAGTGTCAAGGTACGAACCCTGTCGCCCAACCATACCACACCCAGAGGTTCGCCCCTTCCCGCTCCAGGATGTTAGTAAGCACTTCTCGCGGGAAAACGTCGAGACGGACGTTGGTTGGCTCTCTGAGGACTGCGCGGATTGGGCGAAAGCGAGGAGCCCGGGAGGATGGGCGGAGCCCGGAGCCATTTCCGTCCGTGAACTGGGCGGGGCCCGCCTCTGGACTCTAACTCCCAGCATGCGTTGCTTCCCGCGCCTGAGTGGATCCGGGCTGAGTTCCGGCGGCGTGGGTGGCTGCCAGCTGCAGCTCCCACAGTCCTGGTCCGGGCGCGGAAATGGTTGTCTTGGTTACGGCTCCTAACGGTCTCCGGCCTGAGATTCCTTGTTGAGGGGCTACGACCTGAACTGCTGTCTGGAGACGCCTTCAGCTCCTCGAGTGGCGGCAGTGCCTGCTGGTCCGGCCTACGACGTGGAGTAATTGAAGCTTTCCAGGTAGCTCGTGGTTCTCCCTTCCTTTCGCGCGTGGGGCAAGGAATCCTCCAATGCTGCCAGATTGGGGTTTATTCTTCACGCCGCACGTGTGGGCAGTCCTAGTCCCTGATCGTTTGAAATCCAAAGATGTTGCCTGTTTTGGGTGTCACCTTTCCTTACCCCTTTCCCTGTAAAAACGAGGGTGGCAGATCCAACTAAAGGTCTGCCCGTTTCCGCTCCGTACACCTTTTTCTGATCATTCAGTTTGGAAAAACTGATATCTGCAACACAGTAAATAACATTATATCGTGTAGTATGAAAATAAGGGAGTTGCTAAAATTCTTGCAAAAGGGTTAGAATTTCGACTTAGAGTACTTGAGTTTTTCTCTTCTACCCTCTTGTTTCCGTTTGACTGTCTACAAGTCTATAAAAAGTGTTTTATCTCACTGTTTCCCATTTTAAAAAATCTTCAGGGATGCCTCATTGCCTGTGGAATAAATTTGGAACACATTTTGGCATTCAAGGCCCTCCACCGCGTTGATTGTTAAGGGTGTGCGTGTGTTTGTGTTTGGGGGTGGAGGGAGTCACTACTCAAAGTCACAAAGACTTGGCCCCATGCCAACTACCATTATGTTTCACTGTTGTTTTACACCTTTGCCACCTCTGTATCAACTTTAAGACCTGCCTGCTTTCCCTTAACTCCTCTCCAAATCCTTCACGATTCTAAGTCCTACCTTTGTATACTCTTCGCCTGACCAACTCAGAAATGATTTCTCTAATGTTGCACGTGTGCTGCTTTTATTAGTAGCATTCCTGGGTATTAGTGATTTACGACTTTATCCTTTATCTAGTACATTTCTTTGTTTTCTCCAAGTAAGATTCCTGCCCCCAGGAACTGGGTTTTTTATTCTCAAACGGCTGAGTTCATAGTGGGATTTAATGAGTATGATTTATTTGATTTGAGCAGTAATTTACTAATCTGTCCTAGACTTGGGGGTCTTCCAGATTGCCTAATAGTGACTTAGGAAATCCTTAGTATCTCTTTAATATACTTTATGCTTTCCATAGAGTGTTTGAGTGTGTTTAAATTAGTATTTTTTAACCTACAGAAAATTGAAATAGAGTTGGAGAAGAAAACTGACCTGTAATAATAAAAAATGTCTCGAAAAATTGCCAAGGCATCAAAAAAAGTCAACATCTCTAGCTCTCTGGAATCCGAAGATATTAGCTTAGAAACAACAGTTCCTACCGATGATATTTCCTCATCAGAAGAGCGAGAAGGTAGGGGCAAAATCACCAGACAGCTAATTGAACGGAAAGAACTGCTTCATAATATTCAGTTACTGAAAATAGAGCTATCCCAGAAAAACATGATGATCGACAACTTGAAAGTGGATTATCTTACAAAGGTGAGATTGGTTAAATTTTATCTATATGCTTTATTGTCTTCAAGCTGCAGATAAATTGTTAAATATATACATGTAATCTGAACCTGAAATGATACATTTGTCGTTTCAAGAATATAGTTATATTTTCTTGCATAGTTTTAAAAAGCTGTTTTTGAAAGGAGAGAGGGAGTGAGTAATATTTCTGTGTACTAAATAATAAGTCCTGAAAGAAGAGATGACTTAAAGGTGGGCAGGGATGAACTGATTCTGTAGGCTCAATTTTTAAAATCTAGCATGTGTGAGGTATGTTTTCTTAGGTGTTTTTTCTAGCCAAGTTGTTTCCTCCTTCATTTAGAACTAACCCTGGGGCTGACCCAGTGGCGTAGTGGTTAAGTTCATGTGCTCTGCTTTGGCGGCCTGGGGTTTGCAGGTTCGAATCCTGGGCAGACCTACACACCACTCATCAAGCCATGCTGTGGTGCATCCCACATGCAAAATAGAGGAAGATCGGCACAGATGTTAGCTCAGTGACAGTCTTCCTTAAGGAAAAAGAGGAAGATTGGCAACAGATATTAGCTCAGGGCCAATCTTCCTCACCAAAACAGAAAAAAATTAAAAACTAACCCTGATGAGACTAGTTTGATAAGGAGAATCAAGATCATAATTATATTATTGAATCTGTATAGTCCTCTGGCCTGGAGATTTGGTTTCTTTGGTATCCTTCTATTTGATACTTACTAAATTTGTCTTTCTGTTTGGTAGTTACTGTGTCATAGTAACAACTATAAATTGAATTACCATAGTTTTTAACAGGTAATGTTGCCAAATAAGAAGAGCTGTCCTACTCCTTGTTTTTCTGCCTTGTATGGTTATTTACAGTTACAGAGTATTGTATGTAAGACCTGGTAAAGTTGTCACTAGCTATAGGAAATTTCCAGTGATTTCAAAAAGAGAGGAGATACTTTTTAACTCTTACTACTTCCGTCTCTGAGAAATCTTTTCTTCCCAATGGTGAACCCTCCACCTCTGCTCTTGATCCCACCTCTTCCTGTCTTCCCTCCCATTTTGTTGTTTCAGTCATACTTTCTTTCTTATATCAGTCTACTATTTTAGCTCTTGCCTATGTATGCTTGTTCTTCAGTATCTTGCTGCTAGAAAAATTTCTTGACCATGCCTCTCTAGGAAAATGAAATGTCCTAGACTCCAAGGTCTTGATGAAGTAAAGAAATGATTTAGGTACATTTTTTAAAATTATTGATAGCTAACATTTATTGAATGCTTATTCTGTGCCAGACACTGTTCTATGAGCTTTTCATCAGGGATATAAAGATGAAAATCTCACATTCTAGCATTACAAAAAGGAAATTTTCTTTGCTAGACTAAGGCTCCAATGTAATGGTTGGAAGTCACAGGAAAGGTACTGTGAACAGGTCTACCTGTTCTTGCTGTTAACATTTAAATGGCCTGATTTTAAGTTACTGAGCTTCCCGTCATTAGAAGCATTCAAGTAGTCCTGAGTGATCAAGCATTATGAATAGTATAGGTATTTCTGTTGTGGAAAAAGATTGAACCAGCTGTCCAGTGTTTCAGGGATTAAGTTCACTTGTTAGTACTAGAGAATTGGAAAAGGAACAGAATGATAACAGAAATGCAGAAACCATAGCTTAAGGAAAATAAGGATTTTATTTCTCCGGTATAACAGGAATCTGTAAATAGGTAATTTAGACCTGGTATGGTTATTACTTGTTATCATTAGGAACCCAGGCTACTTTTAATCTTCTGGGCAGGTATTTTTAGCATTTGCTTTTCACCTCAAAATCACACATGGCTCATCTACCTCCAGTATTGTGTCCATATTACATGCAGAAATAAGGAAAAGGGTGATGGGAAAATGCAGCATATGCCAAGTGAGTCAGTCTCCTTTAAAGAGCCTTCCCAGAAGCTCCAGCCAGTGACTGCAATTGACTAGAACTGGCCACCCCTAGTTGCAAGAAGTGGGAAGCTGGGAAATGTAAGTTTTTAACTGGACATGATGTTGTCATGAATAAAAATCAGAATTACCTCAGAAAGAAGGGAAGACTTGATGCTGGGAGATAAGTAACAAATTTTTCCTACTTGTCAAAGTCTTTTTTAGTTAGGAAATATGTGAATCTATGTAATCTAACATCTTTCCACACCAGTATGGCAGCAATACAACGTTTGTATTTATTACAGTTTATTACTAATGTTACAGTTTATTACTATGCATGTTTTGGCCCATGTTGGTTTGATTTCTCCATGTCTAAAAACAGGAACAGAGAGGTCCAAGGAAACTTAAAAGCAATCGATTCCCACTTCCCACTCAGCTGCTTGCTAGCAGAGAGAACTTAGGAGGGTAGCTATGTAGGCCAAACTTCCTGATACTAGAGAATTGTTGGCATTCCATTTTTACCCCATCCGTTGCTGCCTAAATGCCCTTCCTTATTCCACTACTTTGATCCTTTCCTCTTCACTCTTCTTGCCAGTCTATTTTTAAATGCCAAAAATTCTTTTTGTTTAGCTCCCAGTAGAGATCTGTGGGTTCCTTATTGCTTCGGAAACGGAGAGCATCTTCCCAGCCTGATTGTCTCTGAGTTCAGGGACTTAACATAGAAGTTGGTTGAAATTGTGAAAGTTGTAACTCTGAAAAAGAAGTTTCTGTCCTTGTGGTAACAGTGTTCTTGATTTATGAAATAGTAATTAGGAGGAATGTGGTTATCATGTGTTGATTTAAGACATTTATTGAGACATTGCTGGGAATATAGCAATGAATATGATAGAGTCCCTTTTATATGGAGTCCCCATTCAAGTGAGAGACCTGATCAAAAAACAAACCAGGTGTCTTCAAGGTCATGTGATATAGCATCACTTAGCAATGGCTTTAGATAAGAAGTCAGCAAACTTTTTCTGTAAAGGGCCAGACAGTAAGTATTTTATGCTTCGTGGGTCGCGTATGGTCTATCACATATTATTCTTTGTTGTTGTTGTTGTTTTGTTTTGTTTTTTTGCTACCCTTTACAAATTTAAGACCCATTCCTAGCTCAGGCTGTAAGGACCTGGGCTGAATTTGGCCATCACCATTGTTTATTAACCCTTGCTTTAGACTGTGTAGTCAGAGAAGCTATTGGCAGATTTTAGGCAATTGAAGTGCGTGTCCTGAGTTTTGTATTCAAAATGGCACTGAAGTAATAGACTAAGGGCAGGTAAGGTACAAGCAAAAGACAGTTATTAGGGAATTGGCTTATGTAAGACTTCTAAGTTGCTGGCCTTGTCAACTGGAGCCATTTGTTGAGAAATGGAAGGCTAGGGGAATACTGCTCTGTGAGTTAAATATGAGTTCTGTTTTGAACACGTTAAACTTTAGACTCCTGTTAGACTCCTAAATGGAATTGTCAGTTGGAGTTTAGGGGAGAGTCCATGACTAGATGTGTGGGTGGGGGAGGGCACTTAAAGCCATGGGATTGGATGACTTCACCTAGGGAGAGCAGAGGGCCCCAAATCAAGGGGCAGTGCAACATCAAAAACGAGATAGAGGCAGAGAATCCAGGAAAGGGGCCTCAGAAGCCTGAGAGTGTCCAGTGAGTTAGGACGAAAACCAGAGACAAGTATCATGGAAGCCAGAAGAGGATGGAGCAGTCAGCTCTGTGAAATCATGCTGTTAAGTAAGATAAATATGCAGAAATAACCATTGGACTGGGCATTATGGAGGTGATTCATAGCTTCGACAAGAATAGTTGTACTGGAATAGTAAGAGACAAAAACCATATTGAAGTTTTGCTCTGATGGTGAGCAGAAAAATGGTACTGTAACAAAGGCAGTGGTGTAATCAAGGCTGTGTGGTTTGTTGTTTTGTTAGTGGAAGATAGAACATTTTGGTTAATGACAGGAATGATCCAGTAGAAAGGGGGAATTTGATGATGCAAGATATTAAGCATTGGCTGTTAATCTATTTTAAGGGGTGAACAAGAATTGCCTGGGTTTACGGGGAGAGAGTAAAGAATTCTCTAAATAGACTAAGGGTAAAATCCAAGTGCATAGAGGCTTAAGAGAGAGCACAGCATATTTGGGGAATGGCAAGCACTTAATTTGGCTGGAACAGTGTTTTCTTTTAAGTTAGTGACGAGAAGTGATTGGCGAGGGCCAGGTAAAGAGGGACTAATATATTATGCCATAAAGTTTGCAATTTATTGTGAAGACACCATCCTCTGAAGGATTTAAAACTAGGGAAATAAATTTTTGATAGCATTTTAAAAGGTAGAATAAAAGATAGGTTTGGAGGTTGACAAAACTAGAGGCAGGGAAACCGTTGAGTAGACCACTATAATAGTCCAGGTGAGAGACAATAGAGGTCTAACTGAAGACTTGTCAGTGGCTATTAAAGAGGACAGTTTTGGCAGCAATTTATGAAGTAAACTCCACAACAAAAAACTGGTGTCTGATCAGAATAGGCAGTGGGGGAGAATTAGACATAGCAAACATGACTCAAATGTTTTTGCTTTGGAAACTAGGGAGGTGCAAGGAATAGAAGATTAGGTAAGGTTGATGACTTGTTTTGTTTTGGACGTTTATAATAGTTAATTGAAGATGTGTAGTAGTCAAATGTGTGAATCTGGAGTACAAATGCAGTCTGGCCTGGAAATCATTACCTGGGCAAGGCACCAACACACAATCCCAGTTATCAGTGGGCTTCTCAGTGAGAGTGGGTTAAGGGAAAAATAACAGTCTTAATGACAGCCTGGCAAAAAACCGTTTATGAGGCAGCAGTTTCAAACCATAGCGTAGAAACCATTGGTATGAACAGACTTTGTAGTTTGTAGACACAAGCATTGCAAAAACTCCTCTATCCATTTTTAGCCTATTGCTTTTAAATGCTTTTTAAAATTTTTACTATCTTTCAAACAGAAGAGTTTTTATAGTGATAAATTTGAAAATTGACCATGTAATATACCTTTTTCTCTTTATTAAGATTGAAGAATTGGAGGAGAAACTTAATGATGCTCTTCACCAGAAGCAGCTGCTAACATTGAGATTAGACAACCAACTGACTTTTCAACAGAAGGATGCTAGGTAAGAAAAGTTTTTAAAAAGCCACAGTTCCTATTTAGCTGTTAAAAGTAATGTCATTACCTGTTCGTACATGTGATTTATAATTATAAGCTAAAATAGAGAAATTTTAAGTCAAAGATGGTAATAATTTTTACATCCAGAGCAACAAAAAAAGTAGGTTACTGGATACAGTACACGAAATACAGAAAGTCAAAGTTCAACATTCATTCAGCAAACATTGCCAATGTAAGTTATCATAAAAGACAATGCAAGCTTTCTAAACTGACCACCACTTGGCCTGCTGTCTGGATTAAACTTTCTTCTTTTGCTCTGTAAAACATGCTGATTGAGTCTTGTGGCCCATTGAACTCTCCTAGCTTAAAGTACCTTCTATTTGCCTGCATACTTTCTCCATCTCAGAGTGTGGCTATCAAAAGTCCATTGTCTTTACTCTCAAATATGCTTAGGTGAATTGTACTTATTAAACTTATATAACTTAATTAAAAATTATATAAGCAAGTAGGAGTACAAAAAAGATGTCATTCCTATGAGAACTATAATGAAGTCTTTGGAAAGGTTCAATAAAAGTGAGTGACTAAAAAAAATCATCAAATTAAATATAAGCAAGACAGGTTTAGAGATTAGGGGCAAAAATCAAACAAATCTATAAGAAGTATCCCATCATCTTTCTTCTGAAGTGTCTTTTAAGGTCTCCTCCATTGTTATGAAATTGAACTTGGAAATTATGAACAATGATTTACACAAAAACAAAGCATACCTCTGTATTAAAAAAATCTGGACCGTATGTAAAAAATTTGGCTGATGAATGTTTATTTCTATATTTTAATTAGAAGTAAATGTGTAAACTAAGATATCACCTTACGCCTGTTAGAATGGCAAAAATATCCAAAACCAAGAGTGACAAATGTTGGAGAGGTTGTGGAGAAAAAGGAGCCCTCATACACTGTTGGTGGGAATGCACACTGGTGCAGCCACTATGGAAAACAGTATGGAGATTTCTCAAAAAGTTAAAAATAGAAATACCATATGACCCAGCCATCTCACTACTGGGTATCTATCCTAAGAACCTGAAATCAGCAATTCCAAAAGTCCCATGCACCCCTGTGTTCATCGTGGCATTATTTACAATAGCCAAGATGTGGAACCAACCTAAATGCCCAGCAACTGATGATTGGATAAAGAACATGTGGTATATATATAAAATGGAATACTACTCAGCCATAAAAAAGGACAAAATCGTCCCATTCACAACAATGTGGATGGACCTTGAGGGTATTATGTTAAGTGAAATAAGCCAAACAGAGAAAGACAAACTCTGTATGACTCCACTCATAGGTGAAAGTTAGCATAAAGACAAAGAGATCTGATCGGTGGTTACCAGGGGAAAGGAGGGGGTGGGGAGAGGGCACAAATGGTGAAGTGGTGTACCCACAACATGACTAACAATAATGTACAACTGAAATTTCACAAGGTTGCAAACTATCATAATCTTAATAAAAAAATAAAGTAAATGTGTAAAGTAGGTATCTTTTCCCTTTGTAAGATTTCACTGTTTAGCTGATACTTTTCAAAATTTCCTGACCAATTATTAGCCACTGTCACCTATGATCAGTGGCTCTCAAACTTTAGCATACATCAGAACCACCTGGAGGGCTTGTTAAAAAAGATTGTTGGGCCCCACCTTCAGGTTCTGATTTGGGTTGGGTCTTGAGAATTTGCATTTCCACCAAGTTCCCAATGCTGCTGCTGCTGCTGGTTCAGGGATAATGCTTTGAAAACCACGACATTCAATAATAGGGCTTTTACTCTAATTCTTTAGATATTTATCAGATTGAATGATGCTGACAGTACAGTTAGGAGGCTATTGCAATCATCCTCTTGGTAGCTGATGGTGGTAAAAAGTACTTGGATTATGAATATATTTTGAAGATAGAGCTGATAGGATGTCCTGATGAACTGTATGTGGGGTTTAAGAGAAAAAAAGGAGCCAAGGGCTGTGGCAACATTTTTGGCCTGAATAAATGAAAGGATAAAGTTGCTGTCAACTAAGATGGAGAAACAGTGGAATAGCTGTGTGAGTGGAGAGCAGGAGTTCATTTTGCACATATTAAGTTAGAGTTGTCTTGTTAGAAATCCATGTGGAAGTATATGAAAATTCTGGTCTAGGGATATAAATGTGAGAATCATTAGGATATAGACAGTATTTAAGTCATGAGGCTGGATGAATTCCCCAAAGGAGTGACTATAGAAAGAGGAGAGGACCGAGGACCGGGTACTCCAGCATTTAGACAAACTAGAAAAGAAGACTGAGAAATCACCACCAGTAAAATAGGAGAAAAATGAACAGAGTGAACAGAGTGTGGTGTCTTGGAAGCCAGGAGAAGAAAGTGTGTAAGGAAGGAGAGACCAGTTGTGTCAAGTGCTATCATTAGGGTAGGGATGGAAAGAACTGAGAATTGTTCCTTAGCAATCTGGATGTCTTTGGTGACCTTGAGATGTCTGTAGGAGGGTCAAAACCTGACTGGCATGGATTGAAGAGGAAAAGCATTGGAGACAGTGAATGTATACAGCTTTTGAGAAGTTTTGCTCTGTGGGGGAGCAAAAAAGGGGAAGTGAAATGGAGTCAAAAATTGTGTTTTTCGTTTGTTCATTTGTTTGAGGTAGGAGAAATAGCGTGTTTGTATGTTGATGGGAGTGATACAGTAGGGAGGGGAAAAAATCAGATGGTCACTTCTTGCTCAAAATCTTTGGGTAGGTAACTAACAATAACACTGCCTACTACATGTATTCTTTGAGAATGGTGATTATGTGCAGATTACTGTTTTCATTACCTCATTGGTTGAATGAATACTTTACGATGGTTCAGTGTTGCCATCTTAAAGAGGTATACCTTGAAGTACCTGGATAAAGGAAATGAAAATTACATTAATGAGTAGAGTCCAAAATAGATGTATAAGACTTAAACCTTAAGCAGAGGAAGTGTGTAATGTTTAAAATTATTCTTCAAGAATATTCTCTGTTTAATAATTTATGCGGCTGTACATTTAATGAGTATAGAATTGTCATTTCATGTTTAACTGGCTAGGTAAATAAGTGTTTAGTAGCTACAGTCAAAAATACTATTGAACTCATTTCCTAGTTTTATGTTACTATAAAAAGGTGACTTTAAGAAAATTAAATCTCAAGAATTTTTTTAAGCTTGCCATAAATTCTCTTCTAACAGAAAATATCAAGAACTAATGAAACAAGAAATGGAAACTATTTTATTGAGACAGAAACAGCTAGAAGAGACAAATCTTCAGCTAAGAGAGAAAGCCGGAGATATTCGTCGAAACCTGCGTGACTTTGAGTTGACAGAGGAGCAATATGTGAAACTGAAAGGTTTTCCTGAAGATCAGCTTTCTATTCCTGAATATGTATCTGTAAGTGTCTTCTATCATTTTTTAAAAACTGCATGTATTTTCAGACTAAAATTTGCTGTTTATGTTGTAGCCATAACCTTTGAAGTACCCAATTGATAAATTATTTTATGGCCCTGATCCGAAGATGGTAAATTGTGTTCAATCACCAAATTTTAAAGGGTCTTGACCATTGATTGCAGAAGTCAAGCAATAAATAGAGCCCTGAAATTAGTGGCTGCGTAGTCTATAGAAGTGAATTATTTTGTCATAAACTGGTGGTTTGTAACATTATCAAAATGAAAAATTATAGAGATAAACAACAGACTAGTAGTAACCGGGGGTTAGGGATAGTTGAGGAGAGGGGAGCTGATATGCTTATAAAGGAGTCAGATGAGGGAGATCTTTGTGGATCTGTAGTTCAGAATCTCCATTGCAGTGTTGGTTACGCAAATCTACACATACGATTCATCTGTGGCAGTGCTCTCAAATTTTTTGGTGTCAGCATCCCTTTACACTCTAAAAATTATAGAGGACCCCAAAAAGCTTTTGTTTGTGTGCTGTATCTATTACTATTTATCATATTACAAATGAAAACTGAGACATTTTTAAAACACAAGTACATAAGCACACATTCCATTAGCCTTAAGGGCTGTGATATCGTCACACGTCATGTGGTTACTGGCAAATGCTACTGAACAGGCATAAGAGAATGAGAGTGAAAACAGGCAAAAAATCTTAGTATTGCTAAGAAAATAGTTTTGATCTTATGAATTCCCTAGAGTAGTGGGGTAGGGACTGGGGCTCCCCAGACCATACACATTGAGAAATGCTGGTTTCTGATATATAGATGTCATTCCACCTTAAGAGGCTTGAATTTTTTCATCTGTGGAAGGGTTAATAATAATCATAGCGCCTTCTATTGGGGTAAAGGTGAAGATTAGCTATGATTATCTATGTAAAATGTTCAGCACAGAACTTAGAACATAGTAAATACATAATAAATATTACCTGTTATTTTTGCTGGAGTGATGGTTGCTACACTTGGTTCTGATTTGGATAAGGTTTCCAGATGAATGATTTTCTATGAAATGAAGTATTACCTTTTTGTCCAGCTTTTTATTTGAATAGCTCAAATATAATTTTTCTACCCAACATGTACTGTCCAAAGCAAATTAAATATCTCAAGTGCTGTCCTTGAGGCTTTATCCCTAGTAGATATCAAGTAACCTATTAATGACAGTTATACATATTTTTGCTCTCTGGTTTGTTGATAAGTTCCTTGTCATATCTTTTGTTTTCACAGGCATTATTATCCTAACTAGTTAATTGTATGCAGATTCATTGTGTTGAGGACTAACCTTAGGACTTGCCTCTTAACAGACAGGATACTTTTTCAGTACAGCAGTCTATTAAGGAGTTTCAGGTTGTATGCCTATACATTAAATGGTCCCTAATTACCCTCTCCTAATTTGCTCATGGCTTCTTAGTTTTATTGGAACTTGTCAGATTGAACACTTTACTGTTAGGGCAGGCACATTCCCCTGGGAGCATCTTGAGCAGGAAGAGAGGTCTGAACTAAATGCAAATAGTGATATGAAAGATACTCCTGATTCACCCTGATTAGCGCTTTCACTGCAGTGGTAGTCAGTAGAGCTTCACTAAGGGCCTAGGATGTAGGCTTATTGTATATTTAGGCGTTGGAGATAGAGCAATGCCTAAAAACAAGAATGCCTGCCCTCATGGAGTTTACATGCTAGTGGAGCAGCACAGATAATAAATTAAAAGTAAAATATGTAGAATGTTTGTCATAAAGGCTATGGAGAAAAGAGCAGGAGTGAAGAATTTGGACTTTCTTTCTTCACCAGGTGGGGATGCTATTTTAAATCAGGTTAGGGGGATCAAGGAGGGCTTTACGGGTAGGGTAACGTTTGTGCAGAGACCTTAAGGGAGTGAAAGTTGAGCCACACATTTATATGAGGGCAGAACTTTTCTCTATGAGGAAACAGCAAGAGCAAAACTCTTGAACACTTGTGTTCAGGAAATAAGCATATAGTGTGGAGTGAGCAGTAGTAGGAGATGAGTAAGTAGTAAATGGAATATTAATAGTAGAAAGAGACTGTGTTAGGGGTGGGGAGTCATACATAATCTGGGCCTTGAGGAAATCAAATAGAGCATTAATACTTAATAAAGTATTAGTGGCTGGGGTCAGTTAACAGCTGTCTTGTTTTAGTTTTGTACAAATAAAACAAAACTTTATTGTACAGGCATATAATCTGAAACTCCTTAACTCCCTCCTTTTATTACCTTCATACTTTCCTTTTGTTACTGATAATTGAGTATTGTAAATTAGCAAATTTTAATTGTAATTTGAATTTCAAGACTTCTTATTAGTTTGTTTTTTTTTTTTTTAAAGATTCGGTTCTATGAACTAGTGAATCCTTTAAGAAAGGAAATCTCTGAACTACAAGTGAAAAAGAATGACCTATCAGAAGAATTAAGTGAAAACAAAGGCCAACTGAAACAACTGACAGAGGTTTGTATGATTTTGATTGCTGGTGGGAAGAGGCTCCAAGTTCCTCTACAAGGAGTTCCTCAAGATTTGTGATACCGAATATAAAAGTCAAACGATGGAAAACTAGGACCAGGGGATGCTGGCTGCTGTGATTCTTCATAAGTAGTGGGAAGGACGTTAAATTAGAAATAGTCGTCTTAAAGATGGACAAGGTAAATCCGTGATATTGACTTGTAATCCCTGGCCAAGCTTTTTGTTCTTGTAACTCATTTCATTCTCAGTTCTTCGTTACAGATTAGCCTTGTTTGTGATGTGAAAGGGAGCTACCGTCCATTTATCAGTTATTTTGCCTCTTTATTAAATACCTTTAGCTCTCCTGGTAGCTCTTCTTGTTCAGAGCACGTGCCCTGCTGTTAGCGTCAACCCCAGTGATGTGCCTGGTGCTGTTCTGGGTGCTGGCAGCAGTGAGCACGAGAGAATTCACATTCTAGTAGATTAGAGGTAGAACCTTAGATGATATCTTGACACTCATTTTCTGTGTGACCTTGAACAAATCATTTCATATTTCTTGCTCTGTCAAATGGAGAAAATAATACTGTTGGTCTGTTCATTTCATTGAATTGCCCATGTTTCTGTTACAGAGTAAAAATGTGATTTTTAACAAAGTTGCGTATAAATATTTATCTTATGTCCTATTTCAAGGCCATCTTTTACCAAAAATCTATTATCCAGAAATAATTACAATTTAATTTATATTTCGATGCTGTAATTTGCTTCACTATTAGTGCTGGACAGAGTCACTTACGTCATTAGTATAGAGCCAATATTATAGGCAAAATAAAGGTTCAGCGTCCTTCCTGTCCTTGTAGGAGTGATGAAGTCAGCAGGAGCAATGCCAGAGAGGCAGATGTGCCAATATCAATCCTACTACAGGGTTCTGTTGTGTTTTTTTCCTTCTGCCACATTGTGTAGGTAAACTGTTTTTGTATATTTGGAAAGATAGTTTTTAATTTTTAAAAAATTTGCATCTATGGTCAAAATAATAAAAGACAAAGTTAGAAGGCCTCAGTTTGGCTGGTAACTAATTTTTCAGCCTTGGGCATGTCATTTAATCTCTGTTGTTTCTGTAAAATGCCCAGGATGGTGGTGGCAGTACAGGGCTTGTTGAGGACAGGGCAGTTAGACGAGTTTTCAGACTTGGTTCTGTAGCACCTCATAGTACCTCAGCGTCCCTCAGGGACTTCTTATTTTTTAGGAGGAGGGCAGGAGGAGTTGCTTATTCTTGTTTGTATCCAACCACCTCTCTTTTAATCACTTTAACATTAGGCGATTCTGAGGGTGGTGTCTCTTGAGTGAATAAATTCCTTGGGCCAAAAAAAAAATTAGCAACTCTACAATTATCATTAGTATGTGATATGTTTTTACTGTGTGGTAAAGCAAATCTCTACTCTCAAGGGTCAGTAATGGCATTGCATCCCTGATTTTTGTTTTCTTCAACCTTGCTAACACTTTTAGTATTTTATTGATAGGAAAGCATAGATAATTAGCACTGCTTTGACTCATAGGGTTCCTGAGTATTTTTAATGCACTAATAACTCTTGAACATAGAAACAGTTTTGTTTATGTACCTGTATTAGTCAGGGCTCTCCAGAGGAACAGAACCAACAGGATATGTATATATAGAGAGAGAGAGAGAGATTTATTTTAAGGAACTGTTTCACATGATTCTGGAGGCTTGGCAAGTCCAAAATCTGATGGGATAGGCTGGCAGGCTGGAGAGTCAGAGAAGAGCTGCAGTTTGAATCCAAAGACAGTCTGCTGACAGAATTCCTGCTTGCTCAGGGAAGGTCAGTCCTTGTTCCAGTAAGGCCTTCAGCTGATTGCCTGAGGCCCACTGCATTGTGGAGGGTAATCTGCTTGACTCAGAGTCCACTGAGTTAAATGTTAATCATCTGAAAAATACCTTCATAGAAACAGCTAAAATAATATTTGACTAAATATTTGGGTACCACAACCTAGCCAAGTTGACACATAAAGTTAACTATCACAGAATGCTTCCATGTGCAAGTTTGTTTCTTAAATTTTTGTCACCTCTCAACTGAAAATATAATGCTCTATCTTAAACCTTTTCCTAAATTTAATGATAATATAAACAGAATTGAATCACAATCAGGAAGAAAGAAATTAAGCATTGTCTTATCTACTTAATAAAAGGTCTTAGAAATCAGAGAATATGATTTTGATACAATAGAATCACCTTTATATTAAAGCCGCCCTTGAAGTTCGGTGGTTGTGCTCTGTCAAGGGCCTTGTACAGGTCAGCTTTCCCAACACCGAGAAAAAATAAGTGAATGTTTTTAAATCAAAAGTCAAACCAGCGAAGACTTTTTTGTAAGGATATAATGAACAATAAATATTAATATTTAATATTAAAAGAAATTTAGCTTGACTATATATTGTGGGGGTTTATTTTTTGAAATGAGTTGTTAAATTATTTACTGCTCTAGTATTTAGAGAATTCAAAGATGCTGGTTTGAGTTCCATCGCAGCAACTTGACAACGGTGTGATGATCTTGGATAAAAACTTAGTTGTCTCTACTCCCTGCCCTCAATTGTACACTCTCTTTGTCTGTAAAGTAGGGAGGATAATGCATAACACCCACCTCACATGCTCATTATTATGAGAGTGAAATTCATTCGGTACTTATTGTACATCTGCTATGTGACAAGTATTGTCCTAAATGCTTGACATCCCTCAGTGAACAAAACAATGATCTCTGGCCTCATGGAATTTATATTTTAAAAGGAACGTAGGAAAACAAACAGTGAACATTAGAAATAAGCAAATAATAGAGTATGATAGAAGGTTATAACTGCAAAGGAAAAAAAATAGTTTAGGATAATCGGTAGAGCTGCATGGAGGCCAGGGAAGAAAGCATATTCACAATTGTATGAGGTCAGCTGGTAGGCCTCCTTGAGGAGGTTACAAGTTTCCAAAGACTTGGAGCTGAGGGGTACAACAAAGTTGTTGAGGAAGAACTTCCAGGCAGAGGGAACAGCCAGTGCAAAGGCAAGAGGGTGCCTTGGTGTTTGTGGATCAATGAGGAAGCCAATGTGACTGGAATGGTTGAGGGAGGAGAATAGTTGGAGATAAGATCAGAGAGGTAATGGGTCTGTTGAGGTCATTTTAAAGACTTTAATTTTAACTCTAAGTGAAAGGAAGCATTGCAGGATTTTGGAGAGAGCTGCAGCAGGATCTGACGTTTGGTAAAGGGATCATTCTGGCTGGTGCATAATAGACCCTCACAGAGTATTAAAGAATGTTCTTAATGTCCCAGATAACAGTTTTTTGCTGAGAATAGACTATGAGCTATAAGGATGGAAGCAGAGAGACTTGCTGTGAGGCTCTTGTGGCATCTAGGTGAGAGGTGGTTGTGCTTCACATCAGGATGGTAGCAGAGGAAGAACTATGAGCTGGTTGGTTCCTGGATGTATTAGGAGTTCCTGATAAATTGGATGGAGGATGTGAAAGAAAGATAGGAGCCAAATTAACTCCAAGGTTTTTGGACTGAGCAACTGAAAGAATGGGTTTGCATTCAGCTGAGATGGGTAGGTTGTGAGTGAGGCAGATTTAGGTTCAGAAGTGAGTTTAGGTTTTAGCTATGTTGAGTTTGAGAGAGAGCTCTATTAGAAGTACAATCGGAGTTACTTGTATATACAAGTCTCAACTTTGGAAGCTATACATTTGGAAGTTGTCAGCATAAAGATGATATTTAAAGACAGGATGAGATCACCAGAGGAGAGTAAGTGTAGGGGACCAAAGCCTGAGCTCTAGGGCACTTCAATATTGAAATGTAGAATAGAGAAGGAGGACTTATCAGTGAAATAAGGAAACCAAGGGAATTTCATGTTCTAGAAGCCAAGGGAGAAGTTTGTCTAGGAAGAGAAAGTCATCAGCTATTTCAGATTCTGCTGTTAGGTCTAGTAATATGAAGATGGGGAATTCACCTTGTATTTAACAGGGTCATTGATGACCTTGTCAGGAGTAAGTAGTTCTGGTGGACTGATGGGGTCAAAAGCTTGATTACAGTGTGATTAAGAGTTAATGTGAGGAAAGGAATGGAGACAGAAGTCTGGATAATTCTTCCTGTGGAATTTTGCTGCATGGGAGAACAAAGGGATGGTGTTGAAGATGACAGGGGAAGTAGGGTCATGAGAGGGGTTTGTATTATTTTTACAGCAGGAGAAATCACAGCTAATGTACATAAAATTGCATTGTAGACCTTAGACATTTTCTCATTGTCAACAGAAGTAGAAAGGCATTCATCTAATTGTTAGCCGGCAGTGTAGCAGTGCTGTTGGACACCCAGTTATACTTGTGTTTAAGGCTCTCCACTTCAGTGTGATCCAGATGATAAACAGGATCATTTGTGTTTGGGGCATTGCCAGCAATATATGTTTCTGTAATTATGATATTTGTGGGAAACTGTTAGAACACAAAGGTGTTTGTTAATTGAATTACTGTTGATGAGTTTTAAAGAACTTTCTTCATATCTCACATAATGATTTTAAAAACACTAGTAATGATTTTATCAGTAAAGTGAGATCATTTATCTATTAATGACTAGAGTTTTGATTATGTATTTTTACAAGAAGATGGGGCTTGGTTTAAAAAACAACTGAAGGATGTGATTATAACCAGGTAAGGAACGTAGAGATTACCGTCATTAAAGGAAGGTTTATAAAAAAGTTTATAAAAAAAAAAATACTGAATTAGGAGGGGGGTTGAAGAAGTGATTGGAGATTGTCAGGTTACTAGGGTTCAGTTGTCATCAGTGAAAACAATTGTCTCTAGGACTTTTTTAAGTAGTCAGAAGCACTTAGTTTATTTAAAGTACCAAATGAAATTATTAATTTTTTGGTCAAAGATTTCTGGTTTTTGGTTCTATTACTTGAGATGCTCTCATTTTGGTGCTTTTTACCCAGTGGCATCTCATATTTCTTTCTTCTTCAGAATGTGTACTGTACGTAGAATATTTATTATTGGTGGCCAGAGGCAGGCAATGAGAAACACAAAAATGCCCATCATATTCAAACGGAGTAGCAAAAATTTTTTACTTTTCTAGTGGTGTCATTAATTTTGAATCTCGACCCAGAAGAGTAAATTTTTCTTTCAACTATTGTGAGAGAAAATCTGGATTTCTTTCTAAGGGGAGTAAATGTTTTATTTTATAATGGACAAATTGAAAATGCATCCACTGAAAGATAGTGTCCATTGATTCTAAGCTCTTCTAAATTTGACAAATAAAATGAAGTATTACTTTGTTCAATAAGCAGTAAGATACAGTGGTGTAGTAAGGCTTGGGACATGGTCATGGTATTAGTGGCCACAATCACTATCAAGTTACTAATTTTTAGTAAGTCATGATCCAAAATTTTCATATTATATTATTTGAATGAACTCTTCAAACAGTAGTTCAGCAAACGCTTTAGTCTTTAGTTTACATATATTTAGAGTTGGTTATTTTAAAGGAAGTATGTAGGTCTTATAATTTTAAAGTCAAATAACACATAAACTTTGAAGAATAACATGACTGATGGTATTCAACCAAGAATTTTTAAAGGATCTCAAGGATGAACTTGAGACTATAGCATGTGTATAATTGTGTTATCAAATAGAGCAGCTAGAGTAGATTTAATTGCTTGAGAGTTGGTGAATTACCTACCTGTCCCTAGAAACTAAGGACCCCAAGAACTATAAACTGGTAAACCTCACTTCTGTCCTTACTAAGCTTGTAGAATGCATGAAGATTAGGTTACTCAATACTTAGGCAAGTATAAATCTATGGGAGAAAGTCAGCAAAGTGTTTTATAAATGAACATACTGTAATATTTCTCTTTGGTGATAACTACATAGTCATGCACTGCATAATGATGTTTCGGTCAATGGTGGACTGCATATACAATGGTGGTCCCATTAGGTTAGTACCATATAGCCTAGATGTGTAGTAGGCTATACCATCTGGGTTTGTGTAAGTATGCTCTATGATGTTCATACAATGATGAAATCACCCGAGAACATATTTCTCAGAATGTATCCCCATTGTTAAGTGACACATGATTGTACATGTGTATAAAGCGGAAATAGAGAATGAAATATGTAGACTTTCAAAAAGCCATTGACAGACTTCTAAATTTTAGTTTAAAAAAATTTGATGGACTTTTAAAGAATTGCTATGAGTTCCTGGAGAATTGTGTTCTCTTTATTGTTTGAAAGATGAGAGACAAACAGTAAGAATAAAAAGAAACAATGAAAAGTGAAAATAAAAGTATTGTCCAGAGATAACTGTTAAATCCAATTTTATTCAATATTTAACGTTTTAAAACATTATATTGGAAAGGAAGCACAAAGTAAAATCTCAAGTTTGCAGATAGTAAAGTCTTTCATAGTAGTAGAATACCAAACTAGTAAGGCAAACTGGAGGAAGATGTCAGAAGATAAGTGGACTGATTATAACCTATGTGTTTTCTTTTTTATAACTTCTCATCCTATATTCCCCAAATTAGCATGTTCAAATTGGTGACCAGCTCTAGAGAGTATAATATTTTTCTGTTTCATTAGAAAAATTTCAAGCATAGATAATTTGAAAGAACTTTACAGTGAACACCCATAGATCCATCACCTAATTTCTGCCATTAGCATTTAATTATATCTGTCTTAGTCACATATCTATCCATTGTTTCATCCGCTAGTCATATTTAGTTTTATGAGAAACTGCCAGGCGATTTTTTTCTTTGTATCAGTAGCTTGTTCCTTTTTGTTGCTGAGTAATATTTCATTGTATGGATATATTTATTCACCACTTGATAGACGTTTGAGTTATTTCCATTTTGGTGACTTTATAAATAAAGCTGCTACAAATGTTTGAATATGGGCTTTTGTGTGGGCATATTTTCATTTCTCTTGGGTAAATATTTAAGAGTGTGATTTTTCACTTGTAGATTTCCATTTGTTATAGTTTTTATTTCTCTGCTATTTGTTTATTCGTTATGAGCATATTTTCCTTTATGCCACTGAGAATAGTTAAAATTCCTGCTTTAAAATCTTTGTCTGTTGGGGCTGGCCTGGTGGCGTGGCAGTTGAGTGTGCATGTTCTGCTTCGGCAGTGTAGGGTTCACTGGTTCCGATCCTGGGTGCGGACATGGCACCACTTGGCAGGCCATGCTGTGGTAGGTGTCCCACGTATAAAATGGAGGACGATGGGCACGGATGTTAGCTCAGGGCTGGTCTTCCTTGGCAAAAAGAGGAGGATTGGCAGCAGTTGGCTCAGGGATAATCTTCCTCAAAAAAAAAAAAACAAATTTTGTCTGCTAATTCTGAAATCTGGATCACCCCAGAGTTGGTTTCTGTTAATTGTCTTTTAAGAATGGGTCACATTTTCCTGTTTCTTCAGATATTGAACAACTTTAAATTGTTTATTTAAAACATAGAATAAATTTAGATCATAACATTGTGACTGTTATGTTATGGAGACTCCACATTTTATGTTCCTCTAGACAGTGCTGATATTTTTGTTTTAGCAGGAAATTAACTTGCTCGTACTCAAACTGCATACTCTGTCTCTTGTGTAGCGTCTCAAATTTCAGTTCAGTTTTTTTGGCTTTGGTAGGACTGCTTGGGTCTCTTCTACACAGGTTGTTCAGGAGTCAGCGAGAGATTTGGCACAGATTATCTGCAGAACTCAGAGTTCCCTTTCTCTGGCTGTCTTTGGAATTCCCTCCTCACTTTAGAGCAGCTGAGTTACCCCAAACTCTGTCTTCTGGTTCTTCAAGCTAGAAGGACAAAGATTTTCTGTTGTACCTTTATCCATCCACTTGGCACAGAGTAGGCCTGCCCTCAGGCTAAAAGCCGTTAAAAAAAAAACAAAACCAAAAAAGACCAGGAAATTCCCCCAGTGCTCTTCTCTTCCTCCTCCTCATGCAGAGGCACTCCTCTCCTCCCCAGAATCTACCTGATTGTGGTCACTTCCTGTGCCTTCAGGTAGTTTTCTATTTTGTTCAGAATTTATAGTTGTATCTGCAGTAGGATTAGTCAGATGGGAATGGCCATTACCGGAAGTGGAACCACCTTAGAATTTTGTTTTAAGCACAAGTGAAGAAAGAGAAAATCTAGTCAGTGCATGTAGAGCATTTGATTTTGAGATTGCCCTGCTTTCCCTAAAACAGACCTTTGCTTCATTGGAGACTCTTTGGTCAATGTGTTTAACTTTGTACTGATGTGGCTGATGACGTGTTAGGCAATATTAAGAAAAACGTTAGAAGCAAAATAAAGCACGTTACTAGGCTGTGAACAAAGTGTGCAGTTTTGAACACTGTCACTTCGGTTGTTTGTGCTTCTTACCTATTAATAATTATTGAATTCTTGATAAAGCCATGAAGTTTGGAGTTTAGAAACTAAAATCTGGTATTTGGAGAGCTGAGTTTACTATCTGAGGACATGTAAAGATTAAGATGTGTCAGATGAACACCAACAAGTAGGAAAAATGTGATTGAAGTTCGTAAAAATCATGATACAGATAAGATAAGAATTGACTTGCAAGAGGATAAACTCAGGACAAATAAATACAAGAAGATAGTGCTATTTCATTGAACAAGTAGTAAATTAATAGAAACTTAGAAGAGGACATAGCAGACAACGAATATAGATGCCTCAAACATGATAGCAATAATGACAACTCCATAGTGTTACTAAGAGAAACTAAGATATTTGTCAGCTGTGTCTCTGAGTTTTGAGACTGACAATTAGGAAAACAAACTGCACTTTACTAAGACTTTCTGGGATTGAGTTTGCCTTTTCCAAAATGCCCTTAATTTTTTTCACCACTTGGGGGCAGCATATATCTATCTATTTAACTGGTTGGTTTTGGTCTGCTCAGAAAATCTTGTCATTTTTGACCTAAAGGCCAAAGTATTACATTGTTACCTTATTTTCATTTATATTCCTTGTTTCATATCAACTGCCCCAAATCAATCAAATACTGGTTTTTTTCCTAATAAAATTTAGTAGATCTATAACTGAGAGAAAAGTTATAAAAACTGAAAATTTTCTGGCATAATGTGTTCTTCAGATCAGAGGTGTCTCAGTTATTACACTGATTTCATAATTATCCCTAACAGAAACATTCAGAGATGTTAAATCCCCATGCGTACATAATTAACTATGCTTTTGTTCATATAATCTGCTGGTTCATGGCAGATGTGAGATGAAAACTGTTTTAGAAATTTAATAGAATGTGACTTTTGACCTTTAAAAAAGAGGGCACTCTTTCTGAAGTGCCAATTTTAGTGGGTTTCTGGGCTCTTCTTTCATAATTTTTTTCCAGATCTTTAGTTATTTGGAAATAATTTCTAGATAATAACACTGGAAAATAAGGCTCGTCTTCAAGTTTAGAGTTTCTTTATAGTGTCAATAACATAGTCTAATTTTAGCATATTTTGAGCTGCATTATGTGCATGAGCTTGTGTCTGGTATTTAGTGTCTTCACAGTGCCATATTTTTATTTCTTATGAAATTGCTCTAACAGGTCAGAATTTTGTCTAGTACATGTAGGTAAGCCAACTGCAGCTGTTTTGCTATTATAGAGTTATTTTAGCATGCTCCTTTCATTTCAAAAGAAAGAAATGTTAACAATAACATGTAGGGCATTAATAAGGCTCAAGTTTCATGAGGAAATGGTGAAATAGTTTTATCTTATGAGAACTTTGGTAACTAGGAAGCAAGGAGAGTGTTTTGTTCAAGATAACTTCCTTGTTTAGAAACATAGTTACATTTATTGAAAAAAATTCTTTACGATTACCCTGAAGCTCATCTTAAGTATTCATTAGCGAGTAATCTAGTTAATTTTAATAGTATGAAAATGAGATCTCATTAATGATACGTACTTTTTATTTTGGTCTTTATATTTGAGGGACATTAACTGTTTCTTTTCTGAATTTCTTTTTTAACCTGCCTAACTGATGAGTTTAGAATTCCTGTATAAGATACATGTTGATCTCTATGTATAATCATCCTAGGGTACCTAACAAATTCATTAGTAAACAATTATAGTTTTGCCTCTTCCTATATTTTTTTGTTTTCTTTTGTTTTTTATTTTTTTATTTTAGTAACATTTGTTTATAACATTATATAAATTTTGGGTGTACATCATTATATTTCGATTTCTATGTAGATTACGTCATCTTCACCACCCAAAGACTGATTACAATCCATCACCATACACAGGTGCCTAATCGCCGCTTTTGCCCTCCTCCCTCCCCCACTTCCCCTCTGGTAGCCACCAATCTAATCGCTGTCTCTATGAGTTTGTTTGTTGTTGTTTTTGTCTTCTATTTATGAGTGCGATCATAAGATATTTGGCTTTCTCCCTCTGACTTATTTTGCTTAGCTTAATACCCTCAAAGTCCATCCATGTTGTCACAAATGGCCCGATTTCAGCCTTTTTATTGCTGGGTAGTACTCCATTGTGTATATCTACCACATCTTCTTTATCCATTCGTCCCTTGATGGGCATCTAGGTTGCTTCCAAGTCTTGGCTATTGTGAGTAATGCTTCAGTGAACATAGAGGTGCATATATCTTTGCACATTTGTGCTTTCATGTTCTTTGGATAAATACCCAGCAGTGGAATAGCTGGACCGTATGGTAGTTCTATTCTTAATTTTTTGAGGAATATCATACTGTTTTCCATAGTGGCTGTACCAGTGTGCACTCCCACCAGCAGTGTATGAGAGTTCCATTTTCTCCACATCCTCTCCAGCACTAATTATTTTCTGTCTTGTTAATTATAGCCATTCTGATGGGTGTGAGGTCATATTTCATTGTAGTTTTGATTTGCATTTCACTGATGGTTAGTGATGTTGAACATCTTTTCATGTACCTGTTGGCCGTCTGTATATTTTCTTTGGAGAACTATCTGTTCACATCTTTTGCCCATTTTTTAATTGGGTTGTTAGTTTTTTTGTTGTTGAGTGCCTCTTTATATTAAATTTAAAGTGAATAAGCACTGCTTAAACTTTAGATTCATGGATGCCTCTATAGGTTCTAATTTTGGTTCGAGATGGAACTAAGAATCTCAGTTTTAATAAACAGGCCAGGATTCTGATGTGGCAGACTCATGGACCATGAACACAAATCTCTTTTCTTTTTTTGTTTACTTATTAGTTGAGGTTAAAAAAAATCTTTGAATTTTTAATTAAATTTCATGTTTTGAATTTTATGTATTATTAATGCCATTACTTGATTAATATATTTTAATGTATTTAACATGTCCAAGAATATAATTAGAATAACACTGTCGGTGGCATTACTACTTGGAGTTGCTAAAACCCGTTTCTTGCCTACACCTCCAAAACTTGTTGCTTTTTCACAAACCGTTTGTAATTTTACCGACACTGTACATGACTTACAGAGAAAAGTGCGTGAGGGGGAAATGTTCATGAGAAAGCTATAGTGAAGGGAATTTTAAATATGGTGTCATCAGGAAGAATCTTCGTTTAGTTATTTTATACATTCTATCTGAGGAAACTACTTTTTAAAGAGTAAGATGACCTTTTTAAAAATCTACCTCTGTGTTAATAATCTTAAATCCAGTAACACTTTTAATTTTTAATTTTAGGGACAGATTTTGAGGGGTTTATTAGACCTTGAGATGAAATTTTGAACCTAGTGGCCAAGATGGTATGTATATACCTTCATATTATGGCAGGGGACCATAATATGATCATGAGGGACCTTACCAAATCCCTTGGCTTAAATCCAGATATGCTACGAACCACTTTGTCCTCTTGATCTACACTTCTTGATCCTGATTCTCAATTCAGATTCCACAGACATATTTTTGGTGTCTGAGGGTTCTTTTTTATCTTTTTTAATTCTGTGATTTCGTTTTTTTAATGATCTAAAAAAATAATTCATAGCTACGTATGCTGGGTTATCTGAATAAATAATTTATAATAGAGTATTAGCACCATGATGTCCACGCCAATGTTTGTATTTAATTTTGTCATGGTGTAAGTACCACAAAAGATCATTTAAAAAATAGCCATCAACTTAATATGTAAAATATACGTTTTAGCCAAATAAAGGCCAGATGCTGTCATGGATCATTATATGACTAAAGGTTTCACAGTTCAAATAGAGAAAAATAGTGATAAAATTGTCATCCTACTCACTTGTGGGTATAGCCATGCCAAACTCAAACTAAATAAACTCCTACTTGCTTTGACATTTTAAGGTTACATTGTAGTCAGCATAAACTACTGAATAGAATAAGCCTTGCTGTTTAGGCTTATTTGAAAGAGGAAATAAAGGGATTCTAGAAGATGACAACCTAAGTGCATTTCATTTTTCCTTTCTTAAGTTCCAATGATCTGCTGCTTCTTAGCCAAGCTCCCACAAGGGCTGGCTGGCAACTGGGTCTGATTGACGTCTTGGGCTTTGGGAAAACTAGGCTTCCAATAATCTATTGCTGCACAACAAACCACACTAAAACTTCGTGACTTAAAACACTTAATTTGTCACAGCTCTGAAGATTGATAGGTTCAGCTGGATATGTCTTGCCTGTCTGATGCTGGAGTCGTCTGAAGTCTTTGTCAGTCACATGTTTGGGGCCAGATCACTCTCTTGCCGCCTGGCCTCTCCACGTGAATAGTTTAGGCATCCTTCAATGTGGCGGTCTCAGCTCATGGCAACTGGTCTCCTCCCAAGTGAGCATTCAGGCATTCAAGAAACTCGGGCCAGCTTCTTAGGACCTAACTTTAAAGTCCCAGAACATCACTTCTGATACGCTCTTTTGGTCAAGCAAAGCATTAAGAGGGATAGACTGCACTTCTTAATCAGGGAATAGCTGGCCACAGACAAGGAAAGAAATTGATAAAGGCCATCTTGGAGATAGACTACCACAGTTTGGGGTTTTTCTCGCCTGGCCTGCGATGGACCCCACATACAACAGTGGTCCCATAAAGTTACTACCATACAGCTTAGGTATGTACTAAGCCATACCATCTAGGTTTGTGTAAGTATGTTCTATGAGGTTTGCACAACGATGAAATTGCCTAACGAAGCATTTCTCAGAACATATCCCCATCATTAAGTGATGCCTGACTGTATATGAACATGGAGGAGAGTAGAGAAAGATATGTGTTACTTAACATGAGTTACTTGGGGTCTGGGTCAAAGGGGAAGAGAAAGAGGAAAAGATCAAAAAAGTATAAAAATCCTGCTCTTAAATTTAGCAGTATATATGATAATTCCAATATGTATATATCTTTTATTTATATTAAATTGTGTTTGTGTATGTTTAAAGTGTTAAAATATTTTAAATATTATAAGGTTATAGTAATCTATTAGTAAAACAAAATGGCATTCTTTTGCCGTTAAGTCACCTGTTTTTGCACCATACATCCTCATTTGCTTCAAGAGCTAAAAAAATTATTTGAACTTGACTGTAAATTGGTGAATCAATTCTTTTATCCTTCCTGTCCACATTTCTTAATACTTTTAATGCTTATCTAAATTACTTGAAAGGCATGGGAAACCATACTTTCTTGCACTGATATACTTAAATTCTTTGAATAATAAGTGAGATTTTAAAGATAATTTAGCAACTTGGTCTCTTTTAAAATGTTAAGATTTAGATTTGTTTGGTTCAGTCATATTTGGGTCAATACCTCTTGAAAGGCCAATATTTCAAATTTGTTTCAGTAGTTCGCTGACTAAAATGTAGGCTGTAAAAATGGCCTCCTAACACATCCATTTACCATTCAGTGATGGAGGGATCTGCTAGACCCGTGAGCTGGTTATGAGTAACAGTAGTGTTTAGTCCAATAGTAGGCACATAAAATAAAAGAGCTAGAGAATCAGTCAGTGACTCGCTTTGCAGAGGCGGCAGTTGGGGTTCGGAGAGCTTGACTGGCTAGAGCAGTTAGCAGCAGATTTTGAACCCGTGTCTTATATCCCAGTCGAACATCCATGACACTTGAATGAAACTTACTTTTCTTTATTCCTCTGAATTTTTTTCCTTTTATAAAAGCTTAAACTTTTATGTTTGAATTCACATTTACTGAAATAGGAATTATTGAAAATTATCATTAATATAAAATATTAAAATTTTCTTTTCTTTTTTACCTACAGCAGACTTTTAATACTTCAGTTTTGTCTTTTTTTTTTTTTTTTGTAAGGCTTAGAAGACATCAGAATTTTTTTAAATAATGTATTTCTTGATGATCTTAACAACAACAGAAAGTAGTCTTTGGCAGCAAAACAGATATGTTGTTACTTAAAGGGACAGTGTATAACAATCAAGGGTTAATTAGGTTTCTTGTTTTTTTGGTATTTAGTTGCTTGGAGTAGATTATAGATAATGGGAAACTTGTGAGAATTCTGAGGAATGAATTCTCACTTTCCCAGGATAGCTAACCAAGCCATTTCTTCTCATTCACCAAATTGCTATCCAATGTAAACTGCTTCTGATTTGAACCATTGACCTTAAGTTAAATGTCACTATATCCCATTTCCAATTTCCTTAGCTGCCCTATCTCCTCACAGGCAGAAGATCACTTCATTTATTAAAGATTTATTTTGACACATAGGTTACCACTCTCTTCTCAGTTTACGTGGTGTGTGAGACAAGAGATTTAAATTGATACTTAGAAATTCATTATATCTAAAGTAATTGCCTTTTGGTTTACACAGCTGCTAACTGTTTAAAATGTGTCTGTTTAATTGCATCTTGGAAGACTTTTTTACTTTTGTAGAAAACATTTAGATTCAGTGTTATTTTGTCAAATGGTTGTTTTAATATGTATTTAAGGAATAATTATAGTAATTGTTTTAAGGGAGGGAGTCCAAAACTAACTATGATTTATGCATGTGCCATATGTGAACCCATAAAATTTGCAGTTAAAGTTCTTTTAACACTCTGGATTTGAGCAGTAAATAATATTAACTTCCGATCAATGGTTTAATAGTTTGCACAGAATAGATTCTTCAAAAAACAGGAACTTGGATTAACAAAAGAACTATGTAAAAATTCAAGGACCTAGATTCTAGCTCTATCTCTGCTATCCCTGGAATCCTGAACAAATCGATTAACCCCTCTAGGCCTTAATGTTCTGATCTTGAAAATAAGAAGATTGTAGGAGAGTATCTCCAGGGTATCTTTCATCTCTGAAATTCTATAAATCTAAAATGCTTAGCTGCTGTGTTTGGAAACAGGCTTGGGGGGAAAAAGGCAGCTCGTTATAAATACGAAAGGTCTAATAGTTGATAACTTTGCCAAAACACTGTATAACGTAAAATTTTCGATTTATGTCAAACAATAGAGAAATAGAGTAAAAAAACTGAGTGTCTCTTCACTACTCCCTTTAACCTGCTCCCTGTCCCCTTTGCTGTGACTCCTGTGTCCCCCTTTCCATTCCCAGTACAAGCATCCCTGCAGAACTTCTCCCCAGTTAGTGTTTTCCTGATTGAAGCCTCTTGTTTTATTTCTTTAAAATGTTTGTGTAATATACATAAAGAAATCTTAATTGAATTTTCACAAAGTGAACACGCCCATTTAACCACTGCCCAGATCAAGAAATTGAAGCCCCTTTCAAGCTGTCTTTCTCCAGATCTTTCAGAAAATTCTGCATATATGTTGCCTAGATATCATTGTTTCAGATAAGGTGTTTTATTTGCAGATTTATGATATTCTTTAATATCAGTTGGAAAACTGATGATTTATTAAATACTAAATTTTTTAAGTCACTTTTTCTGCATCTGGAGCTGGTTATTTTAAATGCTAGTGCTGCATAGTCCATTTATATTTCAACATTAGTTCCCTTTGCAAACATTTCCAGTGTGACTACTTTGTAAAGGTTACTGGCCATACAGAGATAAGACAGGTCTTCCAGGAACTACAGGTCTTAGGTGAGTGTGGGGAAGGGCAAGGGGTATAGGCAGGACAGGAAAATACACAATTACAATAACAGACTTACCTTTCTCAGACTAGAGATAGCCTTCTATTGTTTTCTTGTATGAATAATTTAGGAGATGAAAAAGATAACTTTAACCCTGGCAGTCACAATCAGTTCCATTCTAGATATGTAGAAACTGGCAAATAGTTAAAATTTTCTCAGTGACTTGGATTGTCCTTGTTTTCCCTGTGTAATTTTTTTTGTTTATTCTAAAGGGAAATTGAGACTTACTGTTAACCCATTTGCAATTATGTAGAGATTTTCTGTTAGGTCTGGTGACTAGAAATTTTGTGTGTGTCCCTTTATGTTTGAAAAGGTTACTTTTTTTACTTATTTTGTTTTAGTCTATTTTTTGTCCTCTTTTGCTCCTTTTTTCCCACAGCCATTAATTACAAACCTTCTATATAAAAGAGTACTAGGTACTAGGATTATAGACAACTTCCTTAAATTGTTCCTTATGATGGGGAAGGCAAGTAATGGCTGCTCATAGCACATGTGATACATTTTCTCACAGAAAGAACTAAGTGCTCTGGAAAAATCTAAGATGGACATCTAACTCAGATTTGGGGCTTGGAGTCTTCCCACAGAAGACTTCCCACAGAAGTTGATTCCAACTTCGAGACAGGGAAGAATGCATAGGGATAATACAAAGTAATCGTTTCTACTCTCTTTAGCCTTAACCTGAAAGTTCTACACAGTCACGAGGTTTGGTTTATTTTGAGGGAAGATTCTATGTTTCCTATTTTCCAATGCTATGCCTTAATCTAGTTTAGCTGCTAATAGCAAGTGAAGCAGATTTTTTTTTCAAAATATAAAAGTAATAATTTTATTTAAGGGGAAATTTTTCCATTGAAAAGTCCCAAAGAAAGTGTTGGTAGAATATATACATCCCTATACTTAACTTCTGCTTTTACTTGGTTGTATGGTGTTCATATTTAAAGAAAATTTATATATGTAATATACACACACACAATATTTACATATACATGTATATATCTATATCTATCTGCCATGAAATTGTTTTCTGGACCAGGAGTTTATACTCCATATATTTCAGAGCCAGTTACTGACATCCTCTCTAGATCTTTGCAGTTTTAGACCTTGGCACTTCCACACTCACAGAAACCCCTGCTTCTTTGGGCATTCTTGTCATCTGGATACCCCACCTTCTTACCTTCCTCATTTGCAGACCACTGGGACATTTTTCTTTATTTTAGTGTGATTTAGATTTAGTCTTCCTTTTCACCTTAGCGTCTTCCTTGGTTACTTCTGTGATTCGTCCACAGCCTTGGCCTTGAATTCTGTTGATCTTCTCATCTTTAGTGATTGATTGTTTTCCATGTTAGCACTCAATCTCGTGACCCACATTCTATTCCTTGTCACCCAGAACTGATTTACTTCTGAAGTTATCAATTCAGATTGATCACTGAACATACTACTTCCTGTATTTCCCTGTTTCTTAATCATCAGCTTCTAATTTATCTTTAACATAATTTCTAATCCATATAATTTCTTTATCAATCCCTTCCTAAATTTATTTTCCTACCTCTTCATCATGTTATCAGTCTTAAACCTTTCTCTTGCCATTGTTCTCTAATTCCTCCCCAACTGTCTTTTTATCAAACCTTCCTGACAAAATCTCAACTCTGTATTTTTCCAACTGAGCATTACTAGAGAAAATCACACAGACCATAAGAAACACAAAAGGTTGTTGTTACCACCCTCAAATGGGCACACACAATTGTGCTGTGTCTATTTTTTCTAGTCCTCTTATTTTTCACAGAACAGTAAATGTTGCAAAAGTCATTTAACATTGATAGTAATTTTGTGTATTATTTTAATTACAAGGACATTCATGGCTTAACAGAAGAATTCAATACAGAATTTGGTCAACTATGTTTTGTTTGAAATGTTTTATTATTGTTTTTATCATAGACGTATGAGGAAGATCGAAGAAACTACTCTCAGCTTCAAATCAGATGTCAACGTTTGGCCTTAGAATTAGCAGACACAAAACAGTTAATTCAGCAAGGTGACTACCGTCAAGAGAACTATGATAAAGTCAAGAGGTAGGTAATTAATGGCTGTAAGGGTTGCTCTTATTTCTAGCATGCATCAGATCACCTAAATTCTTACCATCAACATTAATTCTACTTTGTACCTTATTCTTTTTCTGTCTCCATAGTTTTGACTTTTCCAGAATGTCATATAATTGTAATCATACAGTATGGAGCCTTTTCAGATTGGCTTCTTTCACTTACTAATATACATTAAAGTTCCATCCATGTCTTTTCATGGCTTAATAGCTCGTTTCTTTTTAGTGCTGGATAATATTCCATTATCTAGATATACCAGTTTATTTATCCATTCACCTACTAGAGGTCATCTTGTTTGCTTCCAAGTTGTGGCAGCTATGAATAAGGCTGCCATAAACATCCATATGTAGGTTTTTGTATGAACATAAGTTTTCACCTCCCTTGGGTAAATACCAAGGAGCATGTTCACATGGTAAGAGTACATTTAGTTTTGTAAGAAACTGCCAAACTGTCTGTCACAAAGTGGCTGTACCATTTTGCATTTCACTGGCAGTGAAGGAGAGTTCCTCTTATTTCGCATCCTCGCCAGTATTTGCTTTTGTCTGTGTTCTGGATTTTGGCCATTCTAATAGTTGTGTAGTAGTATCTCATTGTTTTAATTTGCATTTCTCTGATGCCATGATGTGGAGCATCTTTTCATGTGCTTATTTGCCATCTGTATATCTTCTTTAGTGAGGTGTCTGTTAAGGTCTTGGGCCCATTTTTTAATTGAATTGTTTGTTTTCTTACTGTTGAGTTTTACAAGTTCTATGTATATTTTGGTCAACAGTCCTTTATCAGATATGTCTTTGGCAAATATTTTCTCCCAGTCTGTGGCTTGTCTTTTCATTCTCTTGGCATATCTTATTCCTCATTGCACAAAAGCATGTCATTTTGGCAGTCTGTTGGGTTTAGATTGTATTTTTGTATAGGTTTTTATTTTATTTAGAAGTTGCTGCTATCTTTTAAAATGTAATGTCTTAGAAGATAGGGACCTAGTAAAATCCCATTTATGTAAATATTTTTAAAATCTTATTTGATGATTATCTTTATTTTATGGAATCAATTTAAATACTTGACAGTTTTATCTGAAATTTTCCCACCTGTTCCTTTCTGACAAAAGGTACACATACTTTCAAAAAATAACACTTTCTGGGAATATGTTTCCCAATATGTTGCTGCAAGTAGCTATGGCAGATAATTTTTCTTTTACTGGAATATGCTTTTCTGCTGTTTGTACATTAATGAACCATTAATTAGCTATATGTTCCTAGGTAAATCTCTTATCATTTTTAGCCAAAGTTTTGTCGTCTATGAGAGATGATGCTAATACAAATAACTGCTCTATATAAACTAAGAAGATCAAATAAAGGATTATTTGTGAAAGTCTTTATTTATATAGATAGAGAGAGATGTTATCCTTATTGTTCACTGCTATATCTACCTGCACCTAAAATAATTCTTGAAATATAGTAGTCATTCAATGAATATTTGTTAAATGAATGAATGCTTTATAAATCGTGTAACACTGTAAGTAAATTTTCAAGGATTTGGGGATATAACATTGACACTTGTGCTCGCAGCATGACTGACATGCAGTGTGTATTATTATGTATGTATTGTTATGTCAAAATATAATAATTATTGGAGCTTGAAATCCATGAGAGCTATGCTCAGTGGGCTCTTGACTAAAGCTGAATTTCAAAAGAATCTTTTCAAACTGAAGTAGATTGTGATGGTAAGATGATACTTTGAATTGGTGTTTTGATGTTCTCCCTGCCACTATAAATCTACAGCAATAATAGATAAAGTATGAAAAGAGAACACTAAAAAGCACTATCACCAGAATAATCCAGAGTGGGCAAGAATGAAGGATAAACCAAGATGAGTCATGAGTTGATAACTGTTGAAGCTGGGTGATGAGAGCAGGGGGATTAATTTTATTATCTCTATTTATATATATGGTTTATTTTCTATAATAAAAACAGAGAAAAGAAAAACAGTCCTGATCAAAAACATGATAAATATCTTCATATGCTAGAAATGGAACAGAAAAACAAACAAGCAAGAGAAGCTCAAACTGCACACCCTTTGGTTCACTCAATAGGAAGAATGGATTAAAAAAAGATGTTCTGGTCACAAAAATATAAACTGGGGGGAAAAAAATCACTTTTAAGTCCTTGATAAATTCTCACAAATGTGCAAAAGGAAACAGGTATATGGATGGTAATTGCATCATTATTAGAATTCAAATGCTTTTCAGCAGTGGAATGAAAGATTGTGACTTACTTCTACAGTGTAACTCTATGTAGCAGTTAGTCATTAAATTTGATCTGAATATATCTATGTGGATAAGTCAAATATATAATATGTTTTAAAAACAAAAATTTGTGTGCCCATTTTTTTTTTTTTTCCTTTTTAAATCAGGTCCTTTCTGGCATTAAATAATATTCTCAGATTTATTTTGTAATTTCTTCCCTTAGCCCTTTCTCTAAGGAGTCCTGGTTCCTTTTAGTTGGGAATACCATTCAGAAAGCTACACTAGTCATTGTTTCTAGGCCTTTTTCGTAGGCAGAGGCGACGGAGAGGGAAGCGGGAGGATGACTTTAACACACTGTGATGAATAAGATCATGCTGCTACTTCTAATTCCAATTCAGCACTGCAATTTCCAGTTTGAGGGGGCTCCAACAGGCCAAATATGTTCATTTTGAATGTCAAAATGAAAGTTAACAATAATGAGTTATAATACGTCGAATAGAATAAGAATTCCTGAGTGCATGCAGATAAAAAATAGAGAATCTTTATAGCAGAACATCAACCAATAAATATATATGCATATTAGAATTACTATTTTGTAACTTCATAATAATTTCGGTTCAGAATCATCAGTGGATAGTTGAGTAAAAGTACGTTAGGGAACAATATTTATATATTCTCAGAGCATGTCCCTACAGATTACTTACTAATTGCAAAGAGAAAAAAGCTACCTTTACAGTTGAGAACTTGGCAGATACCACCTTAAGCAAATGATCAAAGTTACTATCACAAATCATGGGATAAGGTGACATGATGTGCCTCTTTTTGTGATGTACTGAGGACACATTATCACTTCTGTAGTATTCCTGCCCAAAGTGCTTAACCCAAATCTAATCATAGGCAAACATCAGGCAAATGAAAATTGAGCAACATTCCACAAAACAGTTGGCCTATGCTCTACAAAAAGTCAGTGTTGTAAAAGACAAAGACAGGCTAAGGAACTATTCAAGGTTAAAGGAGGCTAATGACACATGACATCCAAATGCAGTACATGATAATACATTGGATTCTGGATCAGGGCAAAAACTGCCACAAAGGACATTTTTGAGATGATTGACAAAATTTGAAAATGGATTATATGTTAGATATTGTATTAGGGCTAAGTATTCTGAATTTGATAATTATACTCTGATTATATAAGAGAATATCTTTTTTTTAATAATTTTTTTTCCTAGAGAATCTTTTTTTTTTTTTTGAGGAAGATTAGCCCTGAGCTAACTGCTGCCAATCCTCCTCTTTTCGCTGAGGAAGACTGACCCTGAGCTAACATCCATGCCCATCTTCCTCTACTTTCTATGTGGGACGCCTACCACAGCATGGCGTGCAAAGTGGTGCCATGTCCGCACATGGGATCCGAACTGGCAAACCCCGGGCTGCTGAAGCAGAAGATGCGCACTTAACCACTGTGCCACCGGGCCAGCCCAGAGAATATCTTTAATCTTTGGAAGCTTACACCAAATTATTTAGGGATAAAGGGACCTAATCTGCATATAACTCTTAAATAGTTGAGGGGAAAAAAATGTACATGTATAAGTGTGTGTTTGCATTTGTGTGTAGATGTCTATGCAGGTATATATGTGTGCGTATACATATATACATTCACATATATGAACAACAGAGAGGGAGAGAATAAATATGACAAAGTAATATTTAGTAAACATTGCAAAGTAAATATAACAAATTGTTAACAGTTGGTAAATAAAAGTATGTTAAAAAAATATGGTATGAAGAGACTAATTCATCATTGTATCTAGGGGATGATATAGGAACAGTGAGGAAAATATCGAGAACTTCACGTTTACCTGTGGTGTTTTATCTTTTTAAAAAACAAAACTTTAGTGCAAATATAGACAAATGTTAACTGTTGTCAAGTGTGGATGGCAAGTTTATGGCTGTCTTGCTATTTTGTGCTTTATAATCATTTTTTACATAAAAACATTATAGCAAAGGGCGGGTGATCATAACCTTGTGAGAATAAAAGCATTTGCCTGTAAAAGCACAAAATACTTAAAATAATATGTACCAAAATATTAAGACTGATAGTCATCTTGAGTTAGTGGGTTTATGAGTGGTTATTTTTTAACTTGTGCTTTGCTCACTTTTCTTTAATAAACATAATACTTTGTTAACCAGAAGAAAAAAATCTTTCTGAATGAGTTCTTGAAAAATCTAATGAAAAGAACAATAATTCTTAATAGCTCTCTCCATGGAAACACCAGGTGGGCAGATGAAATAAAGTACAAAGGAACTGATCCTGACTGGAAAGGATAAGTTAAGAGTTAGTAAGTCTATTTCTCTGTTCATTTTTTAAGATACCTGTTACAGGTGTGGTCCAATTCTTGGTTTTACTGTTTCTGGGAAAGAGCTAGTCTGAAAATGGAAATTAGAATCTCTAGGTAATCATAAATGATTTGTGAACGAAGTAGTCACAAGAATGGCTGCCTGTGTATCTGCTGTGCAATCTGACTGATGAGTTAAGGCCTTTTTACCTTCACTGAACTGAAAGCCTAGAGCCATGTATAAATTCTTTAAAAGTTTTGGCTTCAAGATAAGATTGAAGATGATTAGTGAAAAGATCTTAGAAAGGTGAAAACCTTAGAAAGTTTTTTATTATTTACTTGACTGGCTAGTTTACATATTTATTTTTTAAGATAATAAATTCATATTTATGTATCTGAACAAGGTCTTGAACAGAGAGTTCCTTCTAAATTTGAAAAGCAGGTACTTTATTGTTCATAGAATGACATAAAGCCCCACTGCTAATATCTCTGTTCAGTTTCCTGAAACATAATCACCCCTTTTAAAATGTTCGTTGTAAAAAGGGATGTAAAATTTACTTATGTATTTGCATTTTATTTTAGTAAAAATAAATAACTGTATTTGAATTTTATAGTGAACGTGATGCACTTGAACAGGAAGTGAGCGAGTTAAGGAGAAAACATGAAATACTTGAAGCCTCTCACATAACTCAAACTAAAGAAAGAAGTGAATTATCAAAAGAGGTAAGGTCATAGAGTCACTTGTGTTTTTTTGTGCAGTGATTGTAGACTTAGCCCAGGGCAGAATTGTGGGAGGGACATCCTCTTCCTTTTTGATGTAGCTGCTAGAAAGAAAGGACTTTCAGTAGCTCTGTTTGGATGAAAATTTGCAAGGTAAGAATTAGCCCATTTTATGCATTGAGCGAAAGCACAAATGAAAAAAAGTGTTCAGTAAACTTTCAAAAGTAAGACGACATTACTCTGGACACTGTCTCTGTGTGTATGTAGGTAGCCACCTTACAACAGACTGTTACTTTACTGCAAAAGGATAAAGAATATCTCAATCGCCAAAACATGGAGCTTAGTGTTCGCTGTGCCCATGAAGAGGACCGCCTTGAAAGGCTTCAATCTCAACTTGAAGAAACCAAAAAGGCTAGAGAAGAGATGTATGAAAAATATGTAACATCCAGGCAAGATTTACATTATTTTCTATATAAATAGATATAAATTAACACCAACTTCTTTGGGGGAATTCTTGGCTTTGGGGAAGAATAATGATTTTTTTAAGGTCTATAGGATGATGTTCACTTTGTTTCCTTATAAGATATTCTTATTCTAATTAATTTTTTCTTAAGACACTGGTTTTTCCAACAACCAGAAGCCTGTTTCTTTTAGGTAGGGGAATATATCTATAACTAGTTTTATTTTTTTTTTCTTATGACATACATATATGACATTTTAAATTCCCTATGACTAAGGTCTCTATATAAGTACTTTTTGAAAGTATATAAATATCTCTGTAGTAGTATCTTTTTGAAGAAAATCTAATCATGCAGAGCCTAACTAAGCTGACCTTTTCCTGAGTGTGTGAAACATAAAAGAAGAATGAGGAGACAGCATTGCATACTGTTTTAAGACACACACTCTGGAATCAGATTCCTGCGTTTCAGTCCTGTCTTCTCACTTCAACAAGGTGTATAAGCTATTAGAGTTGCTTTGTACTGATAGCCCTTGTAATCCCTGCGTTACTTATTTTTATCAGCACATCAAAAGCTAAAACAAATTCTAAATTTCATCCTTTAAGAATTCACACATTCATTACCTTTTTCCTAGCCTGTGATATTTTTCATCAGTTTGTGCTCCTGCTAATGCCCTATGTAATGCTTTATACCTTCGCTAAGAGATCACAGTGGCTATAATTATGCGTTAAAGGAAAGTCAATTAGAGTCCTTTTGGTTTTATATTTTGTTTAATATTAGTTGTCTCTCAACCTGCACCACAGTAGATTGTTATTTCTAAATGAAGGACATTACATATGCATCAGTTTTCAGGTCTCCGGCCATAAGCATTAAAAACTATTAGTAAAATATTTTTGAAGATGAATTATTCAGCACAAATTAACTAACATTTTATGTACTAATGAATCCTTTAGGGCAGTATGTTTAAAAGGAAATCTTAGATGGAACTAGTTTGGAACAATATGTTTAGGAATTATAAAATTTTATATCTAATAGCTATGTTTTTCAAGTAACATTGTATATAGAACGTATTTGACATAGGATATTAAAGTCTTATATGAAGGGCAAAAATCTATGTCTTTTACAAAAAAAGAAAATCATGGCTATTCCTTTTGACTCCTTGCAGAGACCATTATAAAACTGAATATGAAAATAAACTACGTGATGAACTGGAACAAATCAGATTGAAAACTAATCAAGAAATTGATCAGCTTCGAAGTTCCTCTAAGGAAATATATGAACGGGAAAACAGGTAAAAAAAAAAAAAAAGAAAGTGGGAAATTTGTGTGATATTTTATTTCTCTGAAGCTTATAGTTTCATTGGAATTAAACTTTATTTCTATGAAAATGTCTTTTTTAATACATTAAAGAAAATTTGTCATAAATCTAAAATAATGGAACGTTAAAGTTCTAAGATCTTTGATAAACTTAGAGCAAAGTTTATCAGACCTTAGGCCTCTTTACTCTGGTATTCCCACTATCTCTTTATTACCCTGGTAACTTGTCTTCTTATCTTAACCTCAGTTCAGATCAAGGACAGAGATGAAAAGGAAATTAGAGAATACTGAGGTACCAGTAGTTCTTCCTGTAACATGCCACTGATTTCTCCAGAAAATTTTTAAAAACTGGAATAATAGTACAAAATATTTCATTTGCCTCATTTAGCAACTGGCCCTGAAAGACATCACCTTAGATAATCTTGAAGAAGGATCATTTTTATTCATGCAGTTACTTTTAGATCATTGTATATTAGGTTCCTTTAGAGATTGACAGTATTAGGGGAAAATAAATGCTACTTATTTCAATAGCAATTATTTTCATAAACCATCATTATAGTTTGTATTGCTTTTGAAAGTTTATATTTTAGTGAGAAAATTGTTTTGAATTGACTTAATTTTTATACAAGTTTATTAGCATTGTTTGGGTGTATAATATTTTGATCTTTACCAACAATCAAGACTTTAAATCAGACTAAGGTTGATGTTAGAAAGGTTTACATTTGAGCTTTCAGAGCAATAAATTAACTTACTTAGCAAATATTTATTGAGACCTACCGTTTGCCAGATACATGCTAGATGCCCTAAATACAATGGTGACCTCTGCCTCTACCAAGCTGTTGGGCTAATGGAGGGTAAAGACAAACAGAGAAACAACGATCGTAAGTATGGTGACAATGGAGAAATTGTCAGGATACACAGGATGCAACCACGTGGACTCAAGGTGTATCGAACCCAGCCTTGGGAGAAATCAGAGAAGACTTCATGGTGGGAGAAATGCCCATGCTAACATCTGTGTGATGAGTAAGAGTGAGACTATGAGTTAGGGGAGGGGAGGGAATTGAGGGAATGAATGAACAGCCTGTATAAAAACCTGGAGGCAAAAGAAAATTAAGCTTTTTGAACAAACGGAAAATAATTCAGTCTGGCTAGAATGTAGACTGAGAGGTAGTGATAAGAGATGAAACAGAAGAGGGAAACAGGAGTCCAAATCATGCATTGGACAATTGTCTAAGATCAGTGAGGAACGATTGAAAGTTTTTTTTTTTTTTTTTGAGGAAGATCAACCCTGAGCTAACTGCTGCCAATCCTCCTCTTTTTGCTGAGGAAGACTGGCCCTGAGCTAACATCTGTGCCCATCTTCTTCTAGTTTATATGTGGGATGCCTACCACAGCATGGCTTGCTGATCGGTGCCATGTCTGCACCCGGGATCCAAACTGGCAAACCCTGGGCCACCGAAGTGGAACTTGCACACTTAACTGCTGTGCCACTGGGCCAGCCCCTGAAAGATTTTAAGAATATGAGTGGTATGATCTGATTTTATATAAGAAGACCGCTCTGCAGTGTGATTAATAGATTGGAGGAGTAGAAGGCTACAGACAAAGAGGCTACTTTTAGAGGTTGTTTTCATTATCAAGATGAGAAGTGATGATGGAACTGGATTAGTGGGAGTAGAGATGGAAAGAAATGAGCAAGATTGGAATAATATTTAGGAGGTGGAACCAACAGGATTCAGTGACTAGATTGGATTGGAGAGTGAGAAGAAGTTAAGGATGTCACCAGGTTGGTGGATTGGGCAGCTGGATTGGGCAGCTGCATGGATGGTGACCAGTTTTTAAAATATTAGAAAAGACAAGACTTTAATTGGAAAACGTGATAAATTTATTTTATTTTCATTTGAAGTGTCTGTGAGATATGCAGATAGAAAAGTTGACTATAAGTTGTGAATCTCAGGAGAAAGAACTGAACATGAGATAAACCTGTAGTGTAGGTGATATTATTCCTGCTTTATAAATAAGTACTTTTAGTCCTTTGGCCCAATTCTTTATGGATTTTGTAGGCTTTTCTTGACCTATTTACTAACAGTCTTAAAATTTATAGGATTGTTTCCATAATAAGATATATGATTATTTCCAAACAATCCACATAGCCACATAAATCTTGGTGTGTAACCATTTTGAGAATTTCCTGATTTTTTAGTTTTACTTGTTGTTATTTTAAAAAAAATTCTCTAAAATACATCAATGGTAACATGAATTTAGATACATTAGCCCCTCTTCTCTAAGATGGTTGGTAGAGGTAGGTTGGGAAACAGCCGACAGAACCATTTCTGGAAGCAGGGAAGCTGAAAGCAGGTCGTCTCTTCCCCAGTGTTACCTGAGTCCATATCCACATCAAAATGGATAGTGCCTAGCCAGGAGATTGCTGTGATTGTGGCTGCTGCCCTGGAAGCCTCAGCCGGACAGGGGACCCAGAATGACCCCGTGGATATTGAAGCTAGAGTAGACAGTTGCCACCGGGTGGTGCCAAACTACAGCCTAGGCCCGAATGGCTTCGAATTGCACAGGAACTCCAAGCCAGCTAGTTGTATAGGCTCACCTTTATCATTTTATTAACCTCACAATAATCCAACCCTGTAGTTTATGCGGCAGAATCTTTTTGAATCAGTTTCCTCATTACAGCAGGATTTAACTGGAGTTACAGCTTATGTCCCACTAGTCTTTAACAAGGTAAAAATAAATTGTGAATTATTTCTTCCAAAATCTTACAACTTAATTAAGGAAAGGATTTTAGTATTCCTTATTATAAAATGTGAGATTCAGAACAGGTTTATGCATTTAGATATTTTTGTGTCAGGACAAATTAATCACCTGCTTTGGACTTAGATGTGTAACTGTGTCAGTTACGTGTATTTTATCAAAATGTGCTATTACACTATTAGTTAAAATCAATGAAGTTCTTATATTTGCATATTTGCGCTTAGTCTCCTTACCTCTCTTTCCCCTCAGTAAACATTTTTAGAAGAAAGTTAGATAAAATTAGAGAAATATGTTTTGCCTTTGGTTTGCTTTCTGTACATTGGGGAATATTAAGAGAGTGCCTTTTGTTTTCTCTCCTTAGACGTGGAAAAGAAAGAGAGAACTCATGCCATCCAATCTTGGTGTCTGCCCCTGCAGTCATACCAGTTGTTTGTGAAGTTAAGGGGTTGAGAGGGAAGTGGAAGAGAGTAGAAGAGATAAAACTTAAGAAAAGGCAAAGATAAGCAAAGAAAGAACTTGGGTATTTGGGTACATCAAAAATACTATAGTTGGGATTATAGTGTGTATGTATACATCGGCTCAATATGTGAGTTAGTTTTTTTGTCTTTCTCTGTGCTTAATAGTTGCTTTGAAATGAGTTTGAAGCTGTGGGAAATAATGAATGAAACTCACTGTGGTGGTGAGATTTATTATATAAACAACTTCTTGCTTAGTAGGTATTATATGACTCAAATATATAGATCCTCATACACATTTGGAAGAAAAGCATTATTCCCTGAACAAGGAGTATATTATGAAAGAGATTTCAAGCAAAAGACTAAACTTAAATTCTGGCTCTACCACATATCAGCTGACTGAATTTGTTGCTTAATATCCCTGAAGTGTAATTTCCTCTTTTATAAAATGAGCTAATAATACTCTTTCGCAGGGTGGCCTATAAGGTCTAAGTGAGATAATATATGTGAAAAGTACATTGTAAGTTATAAAGACATATATAAATGGTAGTTATTTTGATACCTTTTGCCTATATGAAATACTTAAAATGTCTTTTATGCACTGTACTGACAATTTAAGTAAAATGAGCATTATATAAAAATCAACTTATAACATTATGGAATTGTTTATTATAAAAAAAGCACTGTAGAAAATAGATAATTATTCTTAATTATTGATCTCCATAGCATTTAACCATTTTTCATAAATGGCACTATATAAACATAGCGGGTCTGCATGCCCTTTGTTTTGGTCTAAATTTGTCCATAAAATGGCTACCTTATTTGTTCTTAATTAATACTATGTGCTAATAAAGTAAGGAAAGATAAATTCAGCTGATTATTTAGTTTTTCCAGAAAGTAAAACTACCTTCACCTAAAGTAGTCTCAAATACAGAAAGAACTATTCTCATAGTGACACTGTGAAAAGGTAAGGTTGAGTTTGTTAGAGGTATTCATTATGTTCTTGATGCTGCACAGAATCTGGAAATTCAAATTGCTTTACAATTATTTGAAAAGGGGAAGGCAGTAGGGAAAAGGAGATCTAAAATATGCTTTAAAATGTAGTAATTAGTATTGCTTTAGTGAGGTTATTTTCCCACTATATCAATAAAAACCATCTTGAGCTCAATTTATCATCTTTCAAAAGTACTCAAGAGGAAACTATAATGACATAAACTTGAAATTCGTGTAGAATCTTGGAATGATATTACACATCTTTAAATCTTGAATCTAAGTTTATTTACAGAGGTTAGTTGCGTATATATAATGCATTACAATAGGTGACTTAGGACTGGTGTGTAGAGGCTCCATTCATCATTTTAAAGATGTGTGTCCTCACTAGTGCTTAAACAAGCAAAGGACTTCTTTTGTTCATATCTTACCAGTTATCTGTATAATTTTTCAAGTTCTTTATGGAAAAGCTTAAGAATATTCTGCTTTGTCTTTTCAGTTAGATTATTCTGAAAACGTGGCTTTATGGATGACTTTTTGAATATCTTAATTTCTCAAATAATTATAAATGAAATTTTATTGTTAGCTATCTTTTATTGTTGACTGTATTCTTTATGCCTATAGGTGATTACCACATTTGTTCACTACTTAATTAATAATATTTAAGTATTTCAAGGTGTATAGCATGTTCCAGATATGAAGCAAAGTGAGTTCTTAGATTCACCTCAATCGTATAGCTGCAGAATATAATGTATAGTTTCGTTGTATAGATGCAAGAACTTAGATTTACTTGCACCATATAGTTTATAGGGTGGTGAGGGAAGCTGGTAAAGTAGGACAGGGTCAGATTTTAAGAGGTCCTGTTGTCAGTGGGGAGTTCTTGCAGGTTTTATAGTAGAAGAGTGACATGATATATTCCTTTTCTATGACTACGGTTGCAGTACAGAGGGGATTACAGTTGAAGAGAGCCTAAGGCAGGGAGGTTGGTTAGGAGACTATTAGAAAGTTTAAGGGAAAATGAGAAGTGGAAAGAGAATAAGAGCTGAATTTAAAGAATATTTAGGTAGTAGAATTGGCAGGACCTGGTTATTGACAGGATGTGGACATCAGGAATGACTCCAGCTTTCCTTCTTCACTACAGTCTCAGAGAGATGGATGATCAGGCATTGCCGTTACCTCAAGGTTGCAGACAAGATTTAGAAAGGAAGATAACAATTAATTCCTGATCTTTTACAAATATGGCAGCTCTGACCCAAAAGTACTTGTCTAAGGCCACACAGTATTACTAGAAACTTTTCTCTGCTGTGCCCTGGATATCACTCCTCTCAGCCCTTAAGCTGCTAAAGCCCCTCCTGCAGTCTTCTGTGTTTTCCCCAGAGTACTCTACAAATATTATCATTTTCTTTTTATACAATAAAAAATCTTGGGAAGCATTACGGTAATTATTGCGTCATTCTTTAACTGAATACCTTCATATTATTAATTTCAATTTCATATTTAGATAACATGCTAACAACAGCTACTGTTTATTGAGTGCCTATTATGCATCAAGCATTGTACTCAACACTTTACATACATTGTAGAGCCAATTAAATGTGACATTTTTTGAGGTCATAGGTATTAGTATCCCCATTTTACAAATGAGGAAACTGAGACACTGAGAGGGTGTGCTTTGCCTATGATTACACACTTTAATTGGTAAAACGAGATACATCTGACTGTAAATGCAATGCAGACTCTCATTGTACTGGTCAAGGCTATGAAAATTGACAAAAGATTTCTTATCGAAAGTATAATTTTGGTGGTAATTTATTTAGAAAAGAAACTCTGTCTTTAAGAGAGTTTGCAAACCCACTCCACGCTTGAGGGGTGAATATGAATCATTATAACTTTGTAAAAGCATTTGTAATTTAGAAAATTAGTAAAGAAGCCTTTATTTTTCTATAAAATGGTACAATTTTTTGACAGGGTGTACCTCTCTGACACTGCTCTCCTAGGCGCAGGCTCTCCACTTGTAACTAGAGCTCGTCCCCTCTCTCCTGCTCTAGGACACAGCTCTAGCCATTCTCCCCTTTCTCTCTTCGATTGGCAGTTTTCCCCTTACTACCAGATAGTTCTCAGCAGTTCTCAGCTATGTGTAAATATGTTGTTTCTCCCATCTTTAAAAAGCCATTTTTATCTCCATTTTCTCTCTCTAGTCACCACCCCATTTCTTTGCTCCCATTTATGGCTAAATTCCTTCAAAGAGTTTTATATACTCACTCTTTAACCCTGTTTTTAAAAATCTACTAGCCAGCTTTTGCCGCTATACCATTCCAAGAAAGTTATTCTTCTCAAAGCCCCCACAGACCTTCATTTTGCCAAAAATCTAGTCATCGGGTTCTCAGTTCTTACCTTTCTTGACCTATCAGCAGTATTTAATGCGCTTCATCACTCCTTGCTCCCGGAAACACATTCTTTAACTGGCTGCCAGGATACCACGCTTTGACTTTGCCCTTCCTCACTGGCTCTACCTACTCACTCCCTTTCCTGGTCCTCCTCATCTCCTTGACATCTTTTGCAGTTGCCTAATAAGCACCTTACGTTTGATGTGTCCGGAAGCAAACTTCTGTCCCTGCAACCCTGCTCTGCCTTCAGTCTGATCTAACTCAAAGGCAACTCTTCTTACTCAGACCGAAACCTTGAAGTCATCTTCAGCCTCTTCTCTCTTTTTCACATTCCATATTCATCAAGACCTTTTGGTTGTGCCTTCAAAATTTATGATCTCTTATCACATCACAGATACTACCTTGGCCCAAGCTACCATTGTCTCTTGCTTTAATTCCGCAAGAGCCTCTTTTTTTTTTTTTTTTTTAAGGATTGGCACCTGAGCTAACAACTGTTGCCAATCTTCTTTTTTTTCCCCTCCCCAAATCCCCCCAGTACATAGTTGTATATTTTAGTTGTGGGTCCTTCTAGTTGTGGCATGTGGGACACCACCTCAGCGTGGCCTGATGAGCGGTGCCGTGTCCACGCCCAGGATCCGAACCAGCGAAACCCTGGGCTGCCGAAGCGGAGCATGCAAACTTAACCACTTGGCCACCGGGCTGGCCCCCGCAAGAGTCTCTTAAGTGGTCCCTCAGCTCCCTTCCATGCCCTTGCCCACCTATTCTCAGCACAGTTCCTGTTAAATGGTAGGTCAAATTGGATCAATTCCTCTGCTTGGATAAAAAGGCTCCCCATCTCATTCAGTAAAAGTTTAACTACTTATGATGGCCTGTGGTACTCTGTGATCAGTGCCCAATTACCCCTTCCTCATTTCACTCCTCTGTCCTAGTCACTTGCGTAGTCATACTGCCTCCTGTTCCTTTAGCTGTTAGGCATGTTCCCACCTCAGGTCCTTTGTATGTACAGTTCCCACTGCTTATCCCTCCACTCCTGGATACCCTAGAGCCCTGTTTCCTCACTTTCTCCAAGTCTTCAGATGTCACCTGCTCTCTGATGTCTTTCCTGACTACTCTGTTTAAACTTGTGAAATCCCCAGACCCCCACGCCTGCTGCCCACTAGCCCCTTTTCTGTTTCAGTTTTCTCCAGAGCACTTAGAACCTACTCACTTACTTTTGGTTTCTTTCCTCCTAGAACATAATCTGCGTGTGAGGAGGGATTTTTATCTGTTGTTCAGTTCTTGATTCTCATGTACCAGTGTCTAGTACATAGTAAGTGCTCAATAAATATTTGTTGAATAAAAGAATGAATTGGTCCTACTTTTGAGACATCAGATGAGTATAAGTTTAGATGAAAACCTACGTAAGGATTTATAATGAGGTGGATTTGATCAAGACTGACCATGGTGACTGACATATAATAGTCAGTTAAACATCAACCAGATTAACTTAGTTTCATTTTAGTATATTACATTTCATTCTATCAGCTACTTTTTAAAGCTGGACACATTAACAGATTTTAAATGAGTGTTTTGCATTTTGGTGCTTAAACTTTTCATAATTTTTTTAAACCATGATTTGGTTTAGATCTTTATCTACTTTAGGCCGTTTTTACATTTGTAAAATGAAAAACACCTACTTAAGCACCAACTAAAACGAAGGAATAGCAAAGTGTAGTGTATTCAGTCAACAGTAATTTCAGAAAGTTTCTACTCTTAAAATGCATAGCTTCTCCCAAGAAATTGTTAAATAAAATTTCCACTTTGCTGTTTTTTCATGTCCTATTCATTCCCTTTCCAACTATCTATGTTAAGTAAAGGAAGAATTATCAGTCATTGATTATAAACAGCAGATAATCCACTTCCAACCCTTCTCTTTTTGTGCCATCAAATACATCAGATATGGAAATGAGCCATTTTATTTTTTTGTCCAGGAAGAAGAATCTGAAGGTAGAAGTGATTAATTCAAATGCTTTCCCTATAAATAAGCTTGTCATATAAACAGCCTGTTTCAATCCCTTTTTGTTCCAACTGGAAAAAAAATATATTCACTTTTTTTTTTTTTTTTCTGGTGAGGAAGATCGACCTTGAGCTAACGTTTATTGCCAGTCTTCCTCTTTTGCTTGAGGAAGATTGTCACTGAGCTCTAACATCTGTGCCAGTCTTCCTTTATTTTGTATGTGGGATGCTGTCACAACATGGCTTGATGAGCGGTGTATAGGTCCATGCCCAGGATCTGAACCCGTGAACCCTCAGCCACCAAAGCGGAGCTTGCAAACTTACCCACTGTGCTACTGGGCCGGCCCAAATATATTCACTTTTATTAACTGAAATATGTTTCTGTGAAAGCAGAAAGAGAATGGGCTGCTTAGTTGTGCTTGTTGAGCTCTGCTGACTATCATGTTTTTGTCACTATTTATTCTTGATAAATTTCAAGTTCTGAGGCATTAAGGATGATTATTCAGGCTAAGACATGCTCTTGGCTTTGTCAAATTCTGACTTGTTCCTATTAAAATTTCAAAGGTCCCTAAAGTTTTTCTCATTCTTCTAACATTTTTCTTACCACTTTTCAAGTATAAATTTAGATTTGGCCTATTAGTATCATGAAATTTATCTTGTAGTAGTAAGAAAATACATTCCTTCCTCTACAGAAGTTTGCTGTTATTGTATGTTCGGTCCTGAGGGTTGCAGGTTTCAGTTGTGAGATACTTTTGGATAAACTTATGGGTTTGAAGCCACCTCTGCACAAATACACTAGATTGCAGATGAAATACATCTATTTTATTATAATATTAAAATTCTTTTATTTAGAGAAATAATTAAGAACTTAACTTTTTAAGTTTCTTATTGGAATGTTATAATTTAAGTGACTATATCTCCCAGTGATTTGTCCACAGAAGTCCTGGTTTATGCCTGTTCCTCTGGCATAATTATTAATAGCACCCTCTTTCACTCTAAAAAGTGCCTCAAGTTGAAAAATACATTATTTGGACACTAGTTATCATACTAGGGTACTCACTTTACTTTTGAATTTTATGTAGGATTGATAAGATCTTTTCCCTTTCTGCCATCATTCCTCTCAACCTACCTCCCACACACAAATATAGAATGGATGGGAGAGATGAGTGTGTGTATATGGGGGATGGAGTTAATAGGAAGCAACATGAAAGAATCATGAAAAACAGTTTTGGAATCAAATACTGGCTTTCTAAAAGCATTTCTAAGGATGAAATATTTGAATTTCTGTATTTTAAAACATTTATTGTAATGTTAGCCAGTTGGCAAACTCCCAACATCATTCTCTGTAATTATAATTGCATTTAATTGTATACTCAGTTTGGACTTGGAAACTTTACCTTCATTAGCTTATGCATGCTGCAGATAGTTTCTATCAATTTCTCAAGTTTGTCTTTTGAAGAACCTTTGAATTCTTGCTATTTCTTCTGTAATTGTATTTCTGTTAGGTTTTCTAGTGCATTTAACATTTAAAAATGGGTAACTTATTAGTTATACAGCAGTTGTGGTTTTATCTGTGGCAGGAATACAGTCCATCTGGTGTTTTATCAAACCAATCTAAGTTTAAAAGACCATGGACGGTAAAAACAAGTGTATAATGAATTCACAATTCTGTCAAGCTTTGTTTTTGCTTTAACATCTGTCTGTTCTATGTGACAATCATATAATATAAATCTCGTAATGACAGAATTTCCCAAGGAGAAAACTTCTGTGAAACAAAGGGATTCTTAAGAGAGGCAGCATGGTATGATGAGCATGGACTCTAGAAGCAGACAGTTTGGGTTCACATTTGGGCTCCATAGCTGACTTGCTGTTACCATAGGCAAATATTTAACTTCTCGTGTTTCAGTCTTCTCCTTTGTAAAATGGAGGTAATGATACAACCTACACTTTGTGGGGTTATTGTGAAGATTAAATAAGTTACTATATGTAAAGTGCCTAGAATAGTTCTAGCACATGGGAAGTACTCTGTGTTTGCTATTACTATTATTCTTGTCAGTAGAAGAGTAGTTCAGTTTATGTCTTCTAGAGTTAATTTGAAGCATTAAAAGTCAATTGATAATATTAAAGGAAGTATCTCTATCTTTATGTTAAAAGGAATTGTGTTGCTTCTTGTTGTAGTATGCATGTTGTGGGAAGGATATGAAAGGTCTGGTACCTGATAAAAAGAATGGGTTTACACAGAAATCTGTACCAGCAAACATGTATGAGAGGCCCAAATGATAGAAGCCTGAGCTTCCAGGACTTTCTCCCGTTCACTTCAGTTTTCTCTTTTTGAATTACCTTTACTTGTTTGTTCTTCAGAGTCCAACTTAACTGCCTTCCCTTCATTCACTCACTTCTCTTCCTTCAGTTAAAAATAATCAACTCCTCTTTGTGCCATAGAATTTTGTTTATGCCTTTATATAGCACTAATTATAGTTAGCCGGATGATGTAGATCATGGCATGTGAATGCACTAGTACCCTCTAATCATCCCTCCTCATAAGCCCTGGTGTTAGTTTATTCTGGGTTTTATTTCATTCCCTGTGACTTGCTTTTATTGTTAAACTATTGCTAGCCATTTCTGAGTAGCAGTGGCTTCCAGGAATAATCTTAGTGTACACTGTGCCCGACCTCCACATGTGGTGAGAAGTAGGAATGTGTCTCAGGTACCCATTACTGGAACCAGGCATTGTTGCCTTCTTTCCTTATGCCCATATTTCTAACGTCCATTGTTGTAGGAAAGGAAGTATAGTTAGAGACTGAAGCTTCCCTATCTACCAACTAAATAAGCATTCATGATTAATTAGTACTGTAAATATGATCTCTTTGGAATTTTCATACTGAAGTAACTTATAGAATAATGAGGCTATATTTGAAAAATGAAAATTGCAACCGAGTTGTAATGATTTACTGACTAAAATATAAATCATCTAGAAATGAAAAATATATAAATGTTTAATATACTTTGATAATTGTATTCTATGTATAAAATTAAATTTTCATGTTTCAATTAGTTTGATAATAGAATATTTTTTGAAGGTAATTGCAATCAGGATGATATCAGAAAATAATGACATACCATTTTGTGATATCTGCTTTAAAATGCACTTCCACTTAAATAAAAGTATACCAAAGTTATTTTCTTTTTAATAAGAGTTATCTGTACTCCAGTTTTTAAAAAAATTATTGTATTTCTGGCTCATAAACTGTTTTCCTGATGAATCTCTATTGGTTGAAGTGTTTTAAAATTTCAAATTTGTTAATACCACCCTGCAAAAGATGACGGTGAGTACTGGCGCAGCAAGTATGACTGCTAAACATTTCTATCCAATAGTTCTTAGGTAAATTTATTCAAACTGTGGGGGTTTTCATGACTCCCTACTGACATTCTCCATGAATAATAAAAAGCAAATTCTAAAATCCAGTCCAGTTCTTTATGGGAAATAGGATGATATAAAAAACACTTGCTTTGGAGTAAGACAGAGCTGGGCTCAAATTATGACTTTAACACTTAGGCTGTGTGACTTGGGGCTAGGTACTTAAGCTCTCTAAACGTCAATTTCCTCATCTATAAAATAGCTTAGAAAGTGCAACAGAAGGGATTTGTAGGGATTAGTGAGCAAAATCATTTATGTTACACCCTTTATTTATGTTCTAACTCTGTTAGAGAAGAGAATTAAAAAGAAAATAGATTGAAAGAAGCTTACTGTTGGTATTTTTCTTTTTTGTGTATTTTTTTAGTCTTTTTTTGAGGAAGATTAGCCCTGACCTAACATGCACCCTCCAATCCTCCTCTTTTTGCTGAGGAAGATTGGCCCTGAGCTATCACCTGTGCCCATCTTCTTCTGTTTTATGTGGGACGCCTGCCACAGCATGGCTTGATAAGCAGCGCATAGGTCCACACCTGGGATCTAAACCAGAGAACCACCCCCCCCCCCGGCTGCCAAAGCAGAGAGCACGCACACTTAACTGCTTCACCACCGGGCCACCCCCTGTTTCTTGATCCAAACTTCCCCTTTGATTAAAAAACAAGATTTGATTTTGGAAGGCTCGTGTCTGGCTGTTTCATCTCCTAATACTCACTGTTGTTAGCTTCCATCTTTTGGACATTCCCCTTAACTGTCACTGAATATATCTTTCTGTCAATTTCAGTTTCAGCTATCAGCACTGAAAGTGGTGAGTTGTCTATACTCTGCCTGCATTTCCTTGAGCCCTACATGAATATTGCCCTTCATCTCAGCTCTGCTTCAGTTAGCTGCTCCAGTGATCACACCCTGGATCTTGTTATCAACCGAAATTCTGTCACTGAAAGTGTTATTCTACCTCCAAATCACCATTCTCCAACAGCAGTCTCTAGTCTTCCGTCTTGCTTGTAGAACTCATTTCACTTATCTGTTTGTCATCTTCTTAAGACTTTGTGTCCTTTGTCCCTTCTACTTTCTCCTAATCTATCAGCCCTTCTGGGTTCCCTTCTCTTCCCTTCCTCTACAAGTGATATCCCAAGGTCCGTTATTTCAGCTGTTCTCTTCCTCGTATCCCAAACTTCATTCCCATTTTCATGCTTGTGATCTCTATATTATATCTTTCACTTAAAGTGTTTCATAGAACATTTATTAACTTCTCAAAACCTTGGTTTTCTTGTGGATAATATGTGAGTAATTGTACCTACCTCATTAGATTATGATAAGGATTAAACAAGTTGCAGTATATGCAAACTGTTCAGCCTGCCGTTAACCCATGTAGAGAAAAGTTGTGGAGAAAGGTAACACTTAGAGAGAGACCATTTTTGCACCTGCCCTGATAATGCTGCTACAGAAACTCACCAAGCTAGGCAGATTCATATAGTATTCACTTTGGGTTCCCAACCTCTAGTGGCTCCTTAAGATTGTCATATAGTTCAACTCCAAACAAGCCCATTTATGAATCCTTAAAAGATGGATACTTATGTATTTGGAATAACTGAATGTATGTTTAAATTTTAGAAATCTCCGAGAAGCAAGGGATAATGCCATGGCTGAAAAGGACCGAGCAGTGATGGCTGAAAAAGATGCTTTAGAAAAACATTATCAACTCTTAGACAGGTAAGCGTCCTGAAAATAGAAATGTTAAAACTCTTCAGTTTTTGTCTCTGTTACTTTTTCTTTCAGAAAATATGTTTCTTGTTTTTTGGGGTGTTTTTGAGGAAGATTAGCCCTGAGCTAACATCTGCCACCAATTCTCCTCTTTTTGCTGAGGAAGCTTGGCTCTGAGCTAACATCCGTGCCGATCTTCCTCTGTTTTATATGTGGGATGTCTGCCACAGCATGGCTTGATAAGAGGTGCATATGTCCTCACCCAGGATCCAAACTGGTGAACTCCGGACTGCCAAAGCAGAACGTGCGAACTTAACCGCTGTGCCGTCAGGCCAGCCCCTGTGTTTTTAACAGGAGTATAATTTTCATTTCAATTCAAGTCTAATTTCATGCATTATTTTTGTCCTATGTAATTGTTGCATATATTGAAACAAGATACAGAACAATTCAGTCACCCTACAGAGTTTCCATATACCCCTTTATCAGTCTCAACCACTATACCTCAAGAGGCAAACGCTTTCTAGTTTCTGTCACCATTGCTTAGTTTTGCTCTTCCTGGCCTAAAAATAAATGGAATCCTACAGTATATGCTCTTTTGTGTCTAGCTTCTCTCACTCAGTGTTATATTTTCATCCATTTTTGTTATTGTATCAGTAGTTCATTCCTTCCTATTGCTGAGTGTGAATAGACCACGGTTTGTTTATTCATTCACCTGTCGATGGACATTTAGGTTGTTTCCACTTTGGAGCTATCGTGAATAAAGCTGCTGTGAACATTTTTATACAAGTCTTCTTGTGGGCATATGTTTTTATTTCTCTTGGATAAATACCCAGGGGTGGAATTGCTAATCATAGGGTAGATAAATCTTTTACTTTAAAAGAACCTACCGAACTTAACTGCCAAGTGGCTGTACCATTGTACACTCCACAGTTCCTTTTTTAAAAATCTCTGTGTTCTAGTTCATGTGTGTTGGAGGGAGGGGAAGAAAGAGAATGATTAGTCTTTAATCTATCATTAGAAAAGGGTATTTAATAGCCTAGTTAAAAGGAAAATCACTGATGAGTGTTAAGGTAAATATCATTACCTCATTGAACACTGAATTCTCAGTGGTTCCTCTACATGCAGAGCAAACAAAGCCATTTTTTTTCCCCCTAACTTTCTTTTAAAATAATTTCGGGCAGAAAAGTTGCTAAAATAGTACAGAAAGTTTCCATACCTTTCACATACTGATAAGCTTTGAAAATAAGCTCAGTGGGTTTTTTAATTATTAAATGAAGACTTCAGATTAATTTGTGATTTAAGCAATACACGAAACTAAAAATTGAGTTGTCTTCATATAATTAACCTGTTAATCTTTTAGAATGTTAGAATCTTTTAGAATGGCTCAAATTGTCATGGTTTTGAATTTACGTCAACTTTGTAAACTTGACTCATGGAGGAATTTTAATAAATATAATATTAAAGAAACTTTTCCTGTAATGTAAAAGTGTGTCTAATTCCAAAAATTTTAATATAAAATAAATTCATAAATCAGCTATTTTTATTGGAGTGCTGTTACAACGTATCTTAAAATTATCTGTTATTAGGTTTAACCCTCTCATTTATAAATCTATATGATGTCCACTAAAGATTTACTTGGCTTGGGGGCCAGCGCGGTGGCGCAGCAGTTAAGTTTGCCCGTTCCGCTTTGGCAGCCCGGGGTTTGCCAGTTCGGATCCCAGGTGCGGACATGGCACCACTCAGCAAGCTATGCTGTAGTAGGCGTCCTACGTATAAAGTAGAAGAAGATGGGCACGGATGCTAGCTCAGGGCCAGCCTTCCTCAGCAAAAAGAGGAGGATTGGCAGCAGTTAGCTCAGGGCTAATCTTCTTCTTCTTCAAAAAAAAAAGATTTACTTGGCTTTTTGTTGATTTTTTTTAATGTGATATATTTAGTAATGACTCCAGAATAATATTTATGAACAAACTAACAAGCTTTAAAAGAAAGCATAAGATTTTAGCTAGTAAACCAGAACTTATATTCAGGCAGAATTTCATAACTTGGTAGCTTTTGTATGTTTTTGTGAATTTAGAAGAGAATAGTACATCTGATCTTAAAATTGGCTAATTTATATTTATACTAAGCTCTGTAATATCCTAAACTCTGACACATAAAATCCTTTTTGTCCTAATTGTCCATACACTAGCAACTGGTATTTATTCTAAAGGCTGTGGGATGCTTTAATATCTAAAATATCTTCTGCATTATTGAGACTTCAGTCATTTAATGTTTGTATATATTTTGCACATAGGTAGTATTATAGAAATGTTTTCTATTATAGAATAATTTGTTCAATTAGTTATGTTATTTAGCTTTGCTAAGTGATTTCTTCTTTTTCTTTTGTCTTTTTTTTTTTTTTTTTTTTTGCTGAGGAAGATTTGCCGTGAGCTGACTTCCACTGCCAATCTTCCTCTTTTTTTGCTTGAGGAAGATTGTGCCTGAGCTAACCTCTGTCCCAATCTTCCTCTGTTTTGTATGTGGGTTGCCACCACAGCATAGCTGACGAGTGATGTAGATTTGCTCCAGGATCCGAACCCTTGAACCTGGGCCACCAAAGTGGAGCACACTGAACTTAACCACCATGCCACAAGGCCAGCCTCCTACTAAATGAATTTTTGCTATTCAGAAGGTGATGATATTTTTCAGGGGCTGGCCCGGTGGTGTAGAGGTTAAGTTCACGCACTCCATTTCAGCAGCCCGGGGTTCACGGGTTCAGATCCCAGGCGCAGACCTACACACCGCTCAGCAAGCCTTGCTGTGGAGGCATTCCAGATACAACACAGAGGAAGATTGGCGCAGATGTTAGCTCAGGCACAATCTTCCTCAAGCAATAAAAAGGGGGGAGGATTGGCAGCAGATGTTAGTTCAAGGCCAGTCTTCCTCACAAAAGAACAAAAGTTGATGATAGTCAGCAGCAGACCGCATGTACAGCAGTGGTCCCATAAGATTACCATATAGCCTAAGTTTATGTAGTAGACTGTACCATCTAGGTTTGTGTAAGTACCCTCTGTGATGTTCGCACAATGATGAAACCACCTAACGACATATTTCTCAGAACGTATCCGGTCATTAAGCACTGTATGACTGTATATTGAGTAGACTGGAACAGATCATTTTTAAACTACCAGATGAGAGGAAGTTTATTTATTCTTAATTCCTTGAAGTGGTAGTAAAACCTTGGTTATTCAGAGCGTCATTTCCAGCCAAACCTAAATATTTATGATAATTTTAAAATCAAGACGAAGGAAAACGAAGAAAGTGTTTCTCAACATACTGGAAATAACCCATGAGCAGCAAAAAGTGTTAATGCCCAGAACTTCAAAGGACATTACAGGATTTCTTGCACAAATGAATGAGAATAATATCTGGGAATCTAAAACTCAAAATAAGCTTGGAGTTTAACAAAATGCTTAAAACACCTGAGGGTACTTTTCTGTTTTTTGAACTATAACTCCTTGCTTAAAGTTGTAATGTTGCTAGATGACTTCAAAAAAATAGGATTCTGGATATCTCCACAGTTTAATTCTTCCTTAGTTAATATCTTATAAACTCAGTACAATTCATGTCAAAAATTTCAAAAAACTTTTTAGTGAAATTTGACAAACTGACTCTAAAATTTTGTTCTTTGAATTCCTGTGGCTATTCTTGTACCTGTTTTACAATATAGTATGTTTTATGTTTGTGTGTATTTGCTTATGTATGTATAAACGCTGTTGCTTGTGGAACCAGAAATTAGGTGGCTGGGAGACAGATGTTGGATGTAGATTTTTTACAATATATCCTTTTGTGCTTTTTAAATATTGAAACTTCTGAGTGTGTTTCTTATTTTTGTTGTGTTTTTAATTAAATGCAAATACAGAATCCTTCTAAGAATACTCATATATGAGTTCCAAGTCTTAATAACTGAGAAACCCTGGAGATTAAATCCTTTAACACTCCTCTTGGACAATGGAAGTAAATAAAAGGAGTGAACAAATAGCATCGATTCTCATGACTGTTAAGAACAGATTAGTAGATCTGTTACACATGATATTTTGATAGTTTATAATAAATTTTGGCATAGTGATTTGATGCAATCTTGTGTAAACTTTAAGCAAGTTACTTAATTTTTATGAAACTTAATTTTTTCCTTCTCAGATAAGGATGACAATTCCAACCTTTCAGAGTTGTTTTTGGGCCTACATATTATAAGTGTTTGGCTTAGATTATGCTCAGTAAGCAGTCATACTTGTAGTGGTTTTTAAGATTGTTATCAGAGGAAGCAAGTATGACCAAGAGTTGGGGGGGGGGGGGTTCTCTAAGAATAAATCAAAGCAGACTACATTTCCATCTCTAATAGGAATGTTACACTGGGAAAGCAGAGAAATGAAGTTAGTGTACAAGTGATTTGCCAATACTTTCCATGGTATCCTTTTAAACAAGATGGGAAAAATAGGGGCACAATTCAAGGTTAGGTAAATGGATTAGGAACTGTTGAAGGACTTTACCCAAATGTTTTTTAGAGAATCATTAATAATCAAGAGATAGGTTTATGATGGCCATCTTTATGCTTTGTAGTCTTATATTACTGCATTTAGTACTATATTTCTACATTTTTATCAGTGATTTGGGTAAAAGTAAAAACACTTTATATAATAAAACAAAGAAGAATAACAAATTGAATTACAGATTGAGGCTCCAGATAGGTCTTTTCAGGCAGAATTAATGAACTGAATGAAATTTAAGGAATAAATATAAGATCACACACGTGGGTCCAGAGAACCTATGCTGTTAGTATAGGTTTAGAATTGAAATGCAAAAACAACTTGGAAGATTTCAATATGGAAATATTATCCTACAGCAATAGAAGTTATATCTGGACTGTGGTCACTGGTTATCTTAGCTATAGAATCATGTTGAAATCTGGGCAGCCAAGCTTTAAAACCAGGGTCTTAGGAAAATGACCAGTACTGTAGAAAGATTTAAAAAATGTCCTATTAGTGCTAGTTTATAAACTGTCCACACATAGTTGAAGGGTTCTCATATGAACAAGCTGGTTTTCCCACTTGGTAAGACCTAAAGTAGTAGAATTGGGACCACTGGGTAAACATTACAATAAAGAGTAAAGATAAACTTTCTAACAGGGCTTTTCAGAATGCCTTAGCATCTAATATATTCTCCATCAGTAGAAGTGTTCAGGCATCAGCTGGCCAGGCACTCAGTGGGAAGATGCTTGTAAGGATTGAAGCATTAAGTGGGTAGCTTGAGAGTGTGAAGTTCCTTTTGATCCTGAAATTATCCGTGACAACAGCTCAAAAGAGTTAATGTACTGGTTAAGTTACCGTGCAAAAGGAATGGTGAACCCAAGCTGTTTTTAGAGTATTATTTTTAAAATCTCTGCATTTCACTTTTCTTTTGTTTTTTCAAAATAAAAACCTAGTGCTTAGGACTATTATTTGAAAAGGACATTATGTACTTTTTAAATATCCACTGAAATTCTTTTGAATGTAGATTGCCCAGGAATAGTTGAATTCATATTTTGAGAATGTCATGTATATCTTTTGTGTATAGTGAAACTCAAGGAAAAATATTTGTTTTGTTTTTTTGTTGTTGTTGTTGTTTTTTTGGAGGAAGATTAGCCCTCAGCTAACTACTGCCAGTCCTCCTCTTTTTGCTGAGGAAGCCTGGCTCTGAGCTAACATCCGTGCCCATCTTCCTCTAGTTTATATGTGGGACGCCTACCACAGCATGGCTGCCAAGCAGTGCCATGTCCGCACCCGGGATCCGAACCAGCGAACCCCGGGCCGCCGAGAAGCGGAACGTACGAACTTAACCGCTGCGCCACCGGGCCGGCCCCTTGTTTTGTTTTTTAGATGTGGAATTTTTAATACTCAAATGTGATTCTGGCTTCCTTTATATCAAAATCGGAATAAACAAATGTGTTTCGCTCTTTCCATGGATTGTAATTTCCCTGAATCATGCTTAAGTAAAGCCTCAGGCATGTCTGTACACAGTTTTCTAGTCAGGTATAATTAGTCTCAGCTTTTTCATTTAGGTTAAAACTTTTTCTATATCAAATGCCTTGTTTAATGGTTAAACAAGATGTGTTGTTATGAATAAAAATATAAGGAAGTAGTATGCCACTTTCAAACATGAATGGAAAAGGCTTTTTACTCAAGGGCTTTAATTTTCTACAAAAAAGTGGATGTTTCTCAGGCATATAAAAGGCCTGTGTATGTCTCAATTCAAATTCAACAGTTTGATAATAAGTAACAAATACTCAGCTTTCATAAACATGAACAGTTACTGTGTCATGTTCTGTTGCTTTGAATCTCTGCACGCACTCTGAGGATTCTTTCTGCCAAAAAGGGAGGTTTTAAACTCAATCAGTGTAAATGGTAGAATAAGTTGAATACACTGTTACATCTGCGGGATCCTACACGAGAGGCCTATGTTTGAAACTAAAGTGTAAGTTTGCAATCCAGAATTAGTTTTAATAGTATTTTTTTCAGTTACACTTGTTTTACTTGTTTTTAAAACTATGTATTTCATATTTTGAAATATATTTGTAATAGTTTTCAGTTTGTATTTTTAAGTGGATATTACTCAAAATTATGTTTTCAACCCTACAGCTTCTCTGATAATAGTAAGATTTTGTCCTCATTTTTTAATTAGAAGACAAATGTGAGCAGGATTAAGAGATCAGGTGAGGAGAGTAAGTGATTTTTATGTCATACTGAGCTAGTTTAAATCTTCATGTGGAAGCCAACTGTCCTAAATTGTGCTTTATCTCCAAGAAGAGGAGTTTTGACACACTTTTTCTGCTTTTTATCATATTCTTATATTGTTTTATCTTTGTTTATCTGTCTTTTAATCTATTCCTGGCTTCTTGAGCAGGCAAGTAAGTGTTTGTATCGTTTCCAATATAAACTTAAGGAACTAAGGGGGGTTGAGATTTGAAATAAAAGCTATAGTGTTGTACTTAAATTTTGTGTTATTTAGAAAACTCTGTGATAATTTTATTCATATTCTTAGTTTTCATGGTTACATCAAGTAATTGACATCATAATTATTATTATTTGAATGCAGAAATTCCTAATTCTCAAGCCTATATCAAGTTACTCTTATTATACTTCTTTGTGAAAGAAAGACTATACAATAAATTCGTACTTTTTAAAGGAAATTTTTTAGTACCTGAATATTTTTTGTTTGATAATTTGCAAAATATTCTCATTAAAGGACCACTCTAATGATTCTCCGGAATTTATAAAATTATCTTTTCTTTCTTACTTGATTTCTCTTATTCCTTGCAGTATTCTATTTGCCCATAGGTTTGCTTTGTTTATATTAAAATAGTCTAGCCCCATGTTATTCTAAAATTTTTTCTTTGCTTTTAAGCTGCTTTCTGTCTGAGAGATACTTGTCAACTTGCAATAAATTATATCTCAAGCTGTACTCATTACATCCCAAGTTACCGCAAGTGATTCTATGCCTTTCTCAGTAAAGGCTTTGGAATTAGTGGTAATATAGTGTACATGAAAGCATTAAGAAGTTTTTATTGCTGAGATGAAAAATATGTGTTCCCTTTCAGTCTAGATATAAAGATCTGAAAGGAACTGATAAGAAACTGCCACATTCAGATCACAATGTATGAATTTTATTTTATGCCACCTCCCATCTATCTTCTTTCTTCTTTATTCGGTATTAGTCTGATCTGAAATTCCTTGTCCCACCAGAAACAATGGCCCAGAGAGTCTTTTAACCATTCGTGGATAATTTATTGCTTGTAATTGAGCTTAAATAGTACTGGTTCTATTCTCCTCCCTACCTATTCTCCTCCACCTCAGAAGAACATGTCTTGAATGTTTTTGTGCAACAAGTCAAAATGCGCACACACACACAGCAATTTGACATTGTTTGCTGTCTGTCTTTTTTCTTAAAGAAGGACTTGAGAGGCTTCTGTGGTCAGAAAGGATGTTTACTCTGTATCAGGAGAATTAATGATGGATGCCAGTGTTGTTAACCTGAATTTCTGTGGGACAGAACGTCTTTGTACAGAAATGAACTAGAATTATCAGCTTATTTTGTTGGTTAAGTGGAACAGTTCGTATAGAGAAATGCTGTTTCCTTCCATACCCACTGACATAAACCTCTTTTCTCCTCAATCCAGAATAACTCTGAATGGCCATCACTTTCAGGGGATGGATTCTCTCTTTACCTTATAAAATCACAACTGTGCTCTCGCATTTTGTCTTGGTCCATATTCTTCTTTAACTTCTTATTTCAAATTTCATATGTGTACAAATTTCATATGGTATAAACAACTCCTGTATATCTTTTATCCAGATTCACCCCTTTTTAGCATTTTTTATGTTCCTTTTATCATTCTTATTCTCTCCCCCCTCCCCACTTATACACACACACACACGTTATTTTTTTTTAATAGTTTAATAGATGAAATGCGTTATGTACTTTTACCTCTTCACAGTTTATTTCCTAGGAATAAGAATATTCTCTTATGTAACCACAGTACACATACCAAATTCAGGACAACATTGATAGCAATACTTTCACTCATTTTTGTCAGTTGTCCTAATAAATATCTTTTTATAGCAATTTTTTTTTCTGGCAAAGGATCCAGTCGAGAATCATGCATATTAACTTTTAGTTATCGTCAGTCTCCTTTAACCTGAAACAGTTCTTCAGTTTTTCTTTTCATGACATTTGATCCTTTTTCTTTTAATTTTCTATCTATCGTCCTTCTAGGGTCTCATCTTCTACTCAACTTCAACTGTTACTTCAGGAAATGACCCACAATATTTTTAAACTCAAAGCATACCTCTTCTTATGTCTCGTAAACTCAGATTTCTGGCTACCTGATTGACATTTTTGTCTGTATGTCTTTCTGAAACGTTAAACTCAGTATTTTTGAAACAAATTCAGCTTCCTCCCGCATTCACCCCTCCCAAAAGAAAAAGTTACTTTGACTGACTTTGCTTCTATAAATCGCACCATCTTTTTTAAGCCATTTCTGTTTTAATCTTTAGAATAATAATTCTTTCCTCTTGCTCGTATGTGTAATCACTTGTCACATTTCATATACTCTACCCCTATCGTATCTCTAAAATCCTCTTCACTCCTGTTGCCATCTTCCTAGATCAGCTTCTTATTACTTTTTAACTGGTGTCATGATGTAATTGTGTACAATAACCTCTTAAGTGGTTGCTACATCTCTCCCCACTCAGTTAATCCTCTTGCCCAGACCTGTTCTTCCTCTCGTAGTTTTGCATTCTGACTAACATCATCATTTGCCCAGGCACTTAAACAAGAAAGCTGATGATTCATAACTACTTTTTTTCCCCTTACTCCACTTCGCATTTATTCAACCAACAAATATTTATTGATACCTACCATGTGCCAGTCACTGTGCTAGGTGCTAGTAAACGTTAGTAAATAAACTGGAGATTGCCTCTGCTGAGAGTCAATTGAGGGAGACAGAAAATAAACAGATACATAATTATTACAATTACTTGCTATGAACTAGGTGGTGTGAGGAAGAATAATGTCTTGGGCAGGGTATACCATGGTAGGATAGTCAAGGAAGGCCTCTCTGACACTTTAGCTAAGCCCATACCATGTTGATTCTAATTTCTAAATATATCTCATTTCCCTCCTCTTAATCCCAGGTGCCACTGCTTTCGTTAAGCCTTTATTTTCCCTTGTCTAAACTATTTATAATAGTCTCTGAAGTCTTTTCTTTCACTTTAGTCTTCTGTATTTTCATCACTCATTCTTCCAGGGTAATTGTTCTAAAACTGAGAACCCTGATCGTGTCATTCAACAGAATGGCATCCACACTGCACAGCTTAGCATTTAAGGTCATTCACAGACTCCCTGCCTATCATTCCAGACTCAGATCTTTCTTTTGATTCTCCCCTTTATACTCAAGACAAATTGATCCCTTATAGTTCTCTAAATATATGATATTTCCTCTCTCACCCCTGGATATGTGTTCTTTGCTAGGAATAACCTTTTCTCTTCCCTTGCTTGTGTATCTTACCATTTATCTACTAGGTAAATGTCCATTCATGGTAAGACTGAACTTAGTGATCACTTACTGTATCTTATTTTTCTTTGATGTGATTTAGATTCTCAACCAGGAGTGATGGGGTTTGGGATAAAGCAAACTGAGTGGCTGTAAAACAGATAAAATATACAGAGAAAAATGCTTCCTACCACATGGGTTGAATGGCATTGTTTAAAATCTGAGGGGTTAGGATGAAACTTTTAATCTAAACTGAATTTTCATCAAAATGACTAACTCTCCCAGAAAGAGGGAAATAAATACAAAATATGAGAGGCAGCAACACTTATAAACTTCCAATCTGGTAAACTTGACCATGGGTACAGGAGTTTAGAAAAAACACAAAGATAAGCTTCCAGACTGACTTCTTACAATTCCAGGTTTCTTTCCTCGTTTAAGCAAGGAAATTGCTGAGCAGATAATATTTTCTTAGTCTTCCAGTTCATTGGAGAGTGGGACAATCCCCAAATAATGTCTCATTAAACAGAAAAGGGGCAAAATGAAGGCTTGGCTAGAACTGCCCTCGTTCAAAGATTAATAAGTGATTAAGGGTCAGAGAAGACAAGTATGGGACATATGTAAATGTTGTCTTAAATGGAGGGAGACAGCAAGAGTAATATAAAAGCTATGAAAGATAAAGAGAACGTTTTGAAGTATCTACTCTAGGAATCTAAGAAGAAGACTATAGATTATAAGTTATTCACAACTAAGAAAATTTGAGAAAGCATAGACTTTTTGAAGCCAGAGATATGGAAGTAGAATAAAATGGAAGGAAACTGGCAACGTTCAGGAGAAAAGTTACCTAGAAAAATGATGTACTTAAAAAAGAATTAAAGAGAAAGGTCGAAAGGTCCAGAAAACTGAATTGGCAACTTGACGGGGGGAGGTTTAAAAGCAGAAGCAAACCAAAAAAAAAAAAAAAATGGACAAAATGATGAAAACAATTAGAGAGGAGATAATAGACATGGAGAACAGACAACATATATCTGCATTCAAAATATTAGTGTGCCGGGGAAGAATGAGTCATTTTCTAAGGAAAAAATAAATCAGGCTGAGCTCAAGTTTCTCATCCACAACTTATACTTTGTTCACTCAGCGGTCTTTATTAACCACCTGCTTTGTGCCAAGCGCTTCCTCCGCACTGTGATTGAGGGTTTAATAAGATGAAAGGATCTCTGTCTCAGTGGAACTCACATTTCTATGGCACAAATCAGAAAATATCCGAATAACAAAATAAGATAATTTTAGATAGTAACAATTATTTGAAAGATATAAAACGTAGTGTGATTCAGGGAAGTGAGGTTATCTGAAGGGTGACATTTTTTGCATCCTGAGTGATGAGAAGGGACTAGTCATGTGAGGACTGAGGAAGCCTGTTACCCATGTGACATTCCTGAATAACCTACTTGAAATTGTAACCTCACCAACTAAAGAAAGAATCAAAGAACTTGTGAATTGAGATGTCAAGGTATAAAAGAACTGGCAATGAATAGTTAATGTAAAATTACATCTTAATAACTATTGTCATTCTGGTTACAAAACACCTTGTAATCATGATTGTTAAGGGGAAATTATAACATAAAAATAATAATTTAACATAAGTAGAGGCAAAAATAGCAACTTTTGACTAAAATTAGAGAATTAATGGTAGCAGGAAATACTGTATATATAATATATATAATATTGTGTAATTATAATTACCTCAAACTTCATAAGAATCAGTAGTTTTATCAGGAAATATATATTTAAGCATATCACTTAAAGTCATGAATGAAGCCATTAATTAAACTAAAAACAGACAGTATACTTTGCATATTACCAGAGGATGGGGGGAAAAAAAGCATAGATCTTATAGCAAAAGATAGATAACAAAGCAAACAGCAAAGAAGCAAAAAACAGAAAATATAAATTAAGATGGCAGAAGAGTGAATTTATCTTTTCTGACAACGGTTGTGAATGTGATGAACTCACTATATATATAGGAAATAAATACAACTTGGGTCAAAAATAAAACTATATTGTCACATCAATGAGTGATTTGAGATGTTTAAAAATGGAAAAGATAAGAAGGCAAAAAGAACATAGGATCTAAAACTATTCTGCAATAAATAGTTTATTAAAATTTTTTAAAAATAGTAATTCAGGATCTTTAGAATCCCTCTGTAAAACAGAGTGTACACAATGAAGATATGCTCAGGAGTGTTTATGTGTCAGATTTCCCAGAGGGAAAGTGCTTATTGTCCCACTTTGGGTTACATGCCCATGCCCAGACTGCTCAGTTGTCTCCAGAGGTGGTTTAAAACATGCTTTGGGGGTAGGAATAGTTTAGCAAATAAAATTCCTAGATAAAGGGGTGCTGAACAGATACTACAACGATTTGTCTACTGTAGTTCCTGATCAATAAATAATTGATGAAATAAGGAAACAAAGCTCAGAAAACGTAAACAAACTGGAATCATTTTGTTAATTCATAAGCACTTTTTTTTAAAATTCAGCTTATTAAGGCCACATTAAAGTTATGATCAAAGATATATTTGAATGTGTGGCTCATTAATTACCTTAGAGAAACTATATTGGTAGTGAGATCAAGAATTCAGGTTCAGGGGCGGGCCCGGTGGCGCAGCGGTTAAGTGCGCACGTTCTGCTTCAGTGGCCCGGGGTTTCCTGATTCGGATCCCGGGTGGGAACATGGCATCGCTCGGCAAGCCGTGCTGTGGTAGGCGTCCCACGTATAAAGTAGAGGAAAATGGCCACAGATGTTAGCTCAGGGCCAGTCTTCCTTGGCAAAAAAAGGAAGATTGGCAGCAGATGTTAGCTCAGGGCTGATCTTCCTAAAAAAAAAAAAAAAAACTCAGTTCAGGTTCATTCATCTTAGAGACCTTTTTTGATGCGGGAGGGCAGGTGGGTTCCATGTTCTTTTCTAAATCTAGCTAGCTGCCTTCCAAATGTGTAATTTGGGGTCACAAGTAGAGTAGATAGAATGAGTATAAATATGTAAGAAGTAGTACTAGAGAAAGAACTCAAGTACCTGCCCTCCTGATGGCATATCAATAACATCATGTTTGTAAATGAAGGAAAGCACATTATTACATGTCTACACATTTTTTAGGATGCTTTCTTAGAAATCTAGAGTCATAGTTGGTCATTATGCATGTGAATTGAACCACAGCGAGAGAGAGAGAGAGTTTATACAGCTTTCTTTATAGGCTCCTGCTCTCTTGCTTTGGGGGAAATTTTCATAGATTTACATTTGGTAAATATATCCATGTCCAAAAAAAGATATGTATAAAAAATTGGAATGCCAGCTGACTAAATCAACTCATAAAAACTTCAGTTAAAAGTAAGATATTTTCCATGATTATTTTAAAATATGATGTTTACTGGAAGGAAAGTCCAGAGAATTACCACAGATGAAGTGTGAGTATATTTCTCCCACTTGTAAATGAGCTCTTATTTCCTACAGTGTATATTCTCGTCCACAATGAGTCATTTTCAACATGTTTCAATTTAACTCCTAATACATTTTTAAACTTGGCAGGCATATTTAGATGAACATTACTTCCAGTTTTAGAGACTGCTTCTAAATTATACTTCAGTATTGTAGTCATCATACAAAGTTCTTTCAGTAAAGAGGAAACAGAATTGATTGGAAGTGTATGTTTTAATGTGGCAAAAAATGGTTACCATTGAATAAAAATCAGATAGTTAGGTTTTTTAAATTTTTGTTAATAAATAAACCCTCAACATTATCTTTAAAAAGTTGTTGGTATGAGGTCCTTTTTGGTAGATGATAAAAGAAGAAAAGATATGAATTATCCCAGGTAATAAAGTTAATATTTGTTGATCTCTTACTATGCTTAGCACTGTTTATCTCATGTATATTAACTGTTTTTTTGGAGGGGTGAGGAAGATTGGCTCTGAGATAACATCTGTTGCCAGTCTTCCTCTTTTTGCCCAAGAAGATTGTCACTGAGCTAACATCTGTGCCAATCTTCCTCTGTTTTATATGTCGGACACTGCCACAGCATGGCTTGATGAATGGTGTGTAGGTCCGTGCCCAGGATCCAAACCTGTGAATCCTGGGCCACTGAAGTAGTGTGCATGAACTTTACCACTACACCACTGCGCCGGCCCCTGTATTAACTTTTTTCAGGCCCACATAATAGGGGTAGTTCATTTTCTATAAATCATTGAAGTTTTATTTCTATTATAATACATGGAGCCTGTCACATTTCTGGACATATAGCTAGAGTTACATGAATGTTCGTAGAAGCTAATGACTTTGTGGAGAATTATACATATTGCCAACTCTTCATAAGTATTTAATAATTACCATTTATAAATTTATGCAATCATATGAATCTTCTGGCAGATTTCAGTTGACCAACCTGTCCATTGTTAGGATTTTAATTTTCTTTATTTTTATTTTATTTTTACTTTGTGCCTTATTATTTTTAACACTTTGAAGCTTCCCAAAAGTTTAGAGTTGGGAAAAACTTAGAGATCATTGAAAACATTGCACTCACTTTGCAAAAAAGGAAACAAATCTAAAGAGGTTATATGACTTGTTCTCAGTTATACTGTTAACAGAAGCAGAGCTAGAAGTAGACGTGTGTTCTCTGTTCCCATCTCAGTTCATTCTGCCACACAATTTTCATATTATTAGTAAATAGTTTATGAAGCACAGTATGTATGATATTAAACAATTCAGAATGATGTTATATTAATTTTCTGTGGTTGCTGTAATAAATTGTCACAAACTTGGTGACTTTTTTTTTTTTTTTGCTGAGGAATATTTGCCCTGAGCTAACGTCTGTGCCAGTCTTTCTCTATTTTGTATGTGGGTCGCCACCACAGCATGGCTGCCAACTGGTGGTGTAGGTCCGTTCCCAGGAACCAAACTCCAGCGTGCTGAAGCGGGGCACACTGAATTTAACCACTAGGCCACGGGGCTGACCCCTCATAAACTTGGTGACTTAAAACAACAGGAATGTATTCTCTCACAGTTCTGGAGGCCAGAAGTCTGAAACCAAGGTATCTTCAGGGCCGTACATCCTCCACAAGCTCTGGGGCAATCCTTCCCTTGCTTCTTCCGTCCTCTGGGGCTCTAGGTGTTCCTTGGCTTCCAGGCACATCACTCCAGTCTCTCCCTCTGTCTTCACTTTGCCTTCTCCTCTTAGGTCTCTTATAAGAATGCACATGAGGGCCGGCCCCATGGCCAAGTGGTTAAAGTTCCACATGCTCTGCTTCGGCAGCCCAGGTTCATGGGTTCAGAACCCCAGGTGCAGACCTGCTGCACTCATCAGCAATGGTGTCAAGGCATCCCACATACAAAATAGAGAAAGATTTGCACAGATGTTAGCTCAGGGCTAATCTTTGTCAAGCAAAAAAGGGAAGGCTGGCAATGGATGTTAGCTCAGGGCAAATCTTCCTCACAAAAAAGAAAAAAAAAGCACATGGACCTTTTTCCAAATAAGGCAGTATTCACAGGTTCTAAGGATTAAGACATGGACATATATTTTGGGGAGGGGCCACCGTTGAACTCACTGTATATGCCTTTAAGTCATTTGAATAGTATTTTTTCAGGTCCCTCAGTAGAAGTGACATTTTATTTTTAAATTTTCTGACTAGAATTTTGTAATATACCAGCTAATTTTAAAAGTTATTAAAATTTTATAAAGGTGGATTATCTTTTCAACCTACTAACATAACATTTAGCAGATTACTAGCTCTTGAATAAATGGCACCTTAGAGATTCTAGACTCTGTACCATATGCTGTATAACATGCATTTATTATGAATTAAAAGTCTCCCTACATGACTTTTAATAACATTTTTTAAGAACATCCTGGCAGTGACACTAAGGGTTAAAGAAACAGAATTGGACATTTTTAAGACACAGTGTAAAAATCTAGCTTTAAGGGAAGCTATATTGACTTCAGTTAGACCATTTAATTGTTCTTTTTCTGTGTAGCAGTTGAATTTTGCTTTATGGTATTTGAGATTCATTAAGTAAGATCTTGAGTGCCTTAATATAATTACTGTTTCATATTTTACTTTTGTTCTACTTATTTTGTTCATTGAGCAAAGTTTTAGCCCTTCCTGGTTTTAATAAATCTTTATGTGTAACCTGTATGTTTCTATGATATATGCCAGATATGTGATCATTTAGTTTTTCCTTCTGTAGAAATCATTATTACTAGATGTGAACAAATTCTAGAAATCATTGTTACTAGATGTGAAGATAGTCTCAATTTCTTCTAGCCATTAAAGTGTGTTAGTGTAAATGAAAGAACCAATATATTATACAATTATTACATTTTATATATAATCACCAATTGGTTATATATATTGTTTATTATATATATTGGGTATATGTAATAATATATAATTCTATGCTTCATAGAATTAAATGAGATTTATTATACAATTTTAGGTTTTCAATAAATTTTATTATTTATTATCATCATCCAGTTAGTTGATTTTTAAAGTAAGGTATATCTGTGTTCTCTTTTCAGCACTATAAAGACAAAGGGTTAGAAGAAGTCTCTAACTAGATATGGTGAAACTATTTTATGGAGATGGATAACTTTCACTGTTACAAAGCTCTCTAAAGAAGGTCCCTTTCCTCAGCTTACTATTTATCTTAACTATTAGCCATTCATCCTATTGGAATTTTCCTTGCACTTTTTTGTAAGTTTTTAAAAATATATCCATGTATTTCTTATTTTTTAATTTTTTTTGAGGAAGATTAGCCCTGAGCTAACATCTGCCAATCCTCCTCTTTTTGCTGAGGAAAGCTGGCCCTGAGCTAACATCCATGCCCATCTTCCTCTACTTTATATGTGGGATGCCTACCACAGCATGGCTTGCCAAGCGGTGCCATGTCCACACCCGGGATCCAAACCGGCGAACCCTGGGCCGCAGAGAAGCGGAACTTGCACACTTAACCGCTGCGCCACCGAGCCGGCCGGTCCCTCCGTGTGTTTTTTAAATGGATGTGTTTTTTAAAACTTAAAGGCAATGCATTTTCATTTTACAAGTGAAAAGTCTATCTATATATTTGTAGAAAGTACGAAATGAGTTAATCTGTCTTCAAACAGCAGAATTTAAGTGACATTCACCTATCTATTATTAGAATTCAGATGTTTTCTTTTAACTCTCTTGGACCCCAAATGTGAATTTCTATTAGCTAGATTATTCATAGATACTCTGAATGTAATGATGCCTATCGTTTCTAAAATTGTTTTTGTCCAAAATCACAGAGATGGAAAATGCCCAAAAGAATACATCCCCCTGCCTCCAGGCAAGAGTGCGCCCAGACCATTCCAGTCAGATAGGCCGTCCACGTGTAAACCTGTAAAGGAGCTCGTGTACCTGTAAATAACAGTGAACTGTGCACTTTGAAATAGTTTTTTTAAAGTAGTTTACAGGAAAATCAAGGTATGTTTAATAGCCTGTCGTTTATGAGAATGGAATGTTCTGTATGTTGGTGCCACAAAACATGTCTATTCTTATTCATTTGTCATCTTTTGCTATTGGTTGAACTGCATTTGATCCAGAAATAAGTCAACAGATGTTTAAATGAGAAATATGTGTTGTGAAATTCAATCATTTGTATATAATAAACACAGATTTTTTTTGAGTCCAAAGTTAAAGCACTTGTAAAACATAAATTGGATTCTTTAACTAAAGCACTGATGTCTAATTTTTGAAAATTAAAACTATGCACTGAATGCTTCTAAAGGAAAACAACTTGCTAGCCAGTTTTCCATGTTGCTACTTGCTGTATACTTCCACTTGGTATCCAGTGTAGCCAATAATGTCTCTTCATTAAAGAAACTACCCCTTTCCCATCACCATCAATAGCCCCTTTAAATTTTTTTCCTCCTTTTTTTCTTTTCTTTCTTTTTTTTTTTTTTTGAGGAAGATTAGCCCTGAGCTAACTACTGCCAGTCCTCCTCTTTTCACTGAGGAAGCCTGGCCCTGAGCTAACATCCGTGCCCATCTTCCTCTGCTTAATACGTGGGACGCCTACAGCAGCATGGTGTGCCAAGCCGCGCCATGTCCGCACCCGGGATCCCAACCGGCGAACCCCGGGCCGCTGAAGTGGAATGTGCGAACTTAACTGCTGCGCCACAAGGCCAGCCCCAGCTACCTTAAATATTAAGCATTCATTTATAAGTAATTTGTAAACTCTGATTGCCTTTTTGCAGGCATTTGTACCAGTTTTCATTCCACAAATTTTAGGCACTACTACGTTTACAAATTATAAGTTTTATACCAAGGTATAGCTCAAACTTATGGTTCCTTAAACCATACATACATCTGTGATGATAGTGCTGGAGCAGTGGTGAATTAAATGGCTCAAACTTTTCATGGAATTTTCAAAAGAAAGAATAGCAGTAGTAATTCTTGGGGTTCATTTGGATAGAACTATGAAAAAAAGGTATCTAACTTTTTTCTTTTTATCAATTTTATTTGTAAAAATTATGATTTAATTTTATAAACACTTTCATGAATTTTTAATTGTAGATACTATCTGATAAATATTATAAATTTGTACCTACATAATTATACATAAAGTAAAATTCCACATAGCTAAACTTATTTTCATTTACCATTTTATAACAGAACCTAGTGGAAATTAATGGCCCTGACTGCCTCTTCTCTGTGAGAATTGAGTCTCTATAGCCCAATTCTGTGAACTGTTCTCAGCTTCCCTTAATTCATTAACATGTGGATGAACCTAAGGGTTCTTTCCTGTCAGTTCAAAATGTTTGACATTGCTTGCCTTATTTCCTTTTATTTTAAATGAAAGCCAACATTATGAACTCTGTACTTTACTGTGTACAACAAAAAAGCAAAAGAGAAACATATTTCTCCACATGGTTTCAGAGGAGAATGTGGAGAAAAATATGTGTGTTGTGCTCAGATTTCTCTTTGGTGGAGTGTGGACTATGATAGGAGTAATAAGGAACTAAAATATCTCTCTAAATTTTTCCTATGGTGAGCTAGACATCATTCAACTCAATGTTTACTGAACCTTTGTGCATGACACTGTAGAAGAAGAATAAAAATTTAAGACATGATTTCTGTTTCCAAAAAGCTGAAAGAATCAATGTGTATCCATATTTATATTTTAAAGCAAAATGTTATATATCTTAATGAATCTATAGTGGTCTATGAATGTTCGTATCTATTTTAAGAGAGTATCAGGAATGACCTTTTAGAAGAGGTGGCATATGAAACAAACATTTGAAGTATGAATTTTGAAATGCAGATCTAAGAGAAGGACATTCCAAAAACTTCATAAACCTTCCTAAATATAGGAGGAAAAAAATTAAAGTGTTGTCAGGAAACAACAGATAATTCAGTCAACTGATTCGGAATATACAAGTAGGTAGGAAATAAATCCTTTTATATTTAGGTAGGCCTAGAACATCAGAATAAAGAGCTTATATTTATTTTGGTGAGCAATAAGGGGTGACATGAAAATCACATTTTAGAGAATTAACTTGGCAGTAATATATGTATATATATTTGTTCAGGGTAATTAAAATACCCTGAACAGAAGTGCCTGAAGTCCAGGTGAGAGCTGCCCATGGCCTCAGTTGGAATGATAGCATAGGGAATAGATGGGAAAATTGGTTTTAGAAGTACAACTGGGGCATGGTAAACGGAGGAGATTTTACTACCCCCCTCTTCCCAGAGAAAAGAAATTTCTAGTATTTTTGGATCATATTCCAAGACATAGTTTGGGTCATGTTTCTAGTTGGGTGGTCTCTAGCTAAAAGATCACAACCGTGATTAAAGCTTACTCTTCCACTTCTCTTTTCCTGTGACTGGAAAAACAGATGGTTGGAACTCACTTGCACCTCTTTTCAATCTTCTGCAACATATACACTCTAAGGTATTTAGTCTTTAGGAGCTCGCCAGTGGTTAGATGGGATTGGGGCTTAACCACCTCTCTTAAACCTTAAACCTATCACATTCTCCTTCCCCGTCTACCAGAAACCTCTGAATTGGGGTGTTCACTGTAAGCCCAGCTAATAACATAATCATAATTTTATTTCCCATTTGCTACTGGACTCTTTGCACCTGTTTTTTTTCCCCAAGAACTTCATGGTGAGGGATGCTTATTTTAATGGAGCAGTAGACATTTCTTGAATTTCCCCAAATATCATTTAATAGCACTCAATCCCAGTATCTCCACAAGCAATGGATCCTACAGTCTGCATACATTAGAGGCAATATAATTTATCTTTAAGATTACTGTTTCTAGAGGTAGATTGCCTTGGTTATGACACTGGCTCTATGGTTACTAGGTACATGACTTTGGGAAAGTTATTTAACCTCTATGTCTCAGTTTCCTCATCTGTAAAATAAAGGTAATGATAGTAACTTAATTCATAGAATTGTGGTAAGGATTAAATGAGTGTTTGACATAGTGTTTGCCACATAATAAGCATTAAATACTATCTATTGTGGTTATTACAGGAATCAGTAGTTACTAGATTTGAAAGTATCTTGGAGAGTTATCAGTGATTCCTACAAAATTTTCTGGGTAGTTGAGATGACAGTGATTTTATTATCAGAAATAGGACTTTCAGAAAGCAGAAGTGATTCATGGGTGAATAAAGCTATGGTTTTGATTTAGGATTTGTAAAAGTTCTAAAGCACCATTCACGCATAAAAACATAGTGGCTAAATGGGGTAAGGATGCCAAGCCTGGGAGAAAGATCAGGCCTAGCGATAAAGATTGGAGACACATCAACGTTGCTGAAACTTATAGTAAGAACTCTGAAATTTAGGAATTGTTTTAATAAGTACTGAATATTTGCTGTGGGTTGGATACTGTGCTAAATGTTTTAAGGGTTTTTTTTTTCCCTCCTTTGACTAATTTTTTCTCAATTTTTATTTCTCACAAATCCTATTTTTTTTTTTAAGTAAGGAAATAAGGGCTGAAGGAGGTTTTCTAAAAACGTCATAGCTGGAATCTACAAAGAAACCATTAAAACTAATGATAAGTGGCTTTATCAAGTTTGCAGAATACGGATCATTATGAAAAAAGTCAATTGTATTTCTGTATACTAGCAAGAAGTAGTTGAAAATTGTAAATTTTTAATAGCATCAAAAATATTAAATACTTAAGGATAAAATTAACAAAATATTAAGCAAGTACAAGACCTGTCCACTGAAAACTAGTAAATATTGCTGAGAAAAAGTAAGACGGACTTGAATAAGTGGAGAGATATATCGTGTTCATAGATTCGAATATTCAGTGTTGCTGAAGTATCAATTGTCCTCAAACTGATTAATAGGTTCTATGCGATCCTGATGAAAGCCTCAGCAAGGTTTTTTGGTAGAAATTGACAAACTAACCTAAAATTTGCATAGAAATTCACAGGATCCAGAATATCCAGAACAATTTTTAAGAATAAGGATGAAAGTGCCAGGATAATTCAATAAGGAAATTACAGTCTTTTCAGCAATGTGCTGGAACATTTTGATGTCCTTGTGCGAAAAACCGACCCTCAACCCTTACCTCACACAAAATATAAAAATGAATTCGTAATCATTTGTAGATCTAAATTTAAGAACTAAAACTAGAAAACTAGAAAAAAAACAAGATCTTAGTAACTTTGGTTAATTAAAGATTACATAAATAGGACACAAAGAGCATGAAACAAAAAACTTGTCAAATTAGACTTCATCAAAATAAGTTTTTGCTCTTCTGATATGAAAGGAAAAGGCTAGCCACAGACTTGAGAAAATATTTGCCAAACACATATCTAATAAAGGACTTATATCCAGAATGCTTACAACTTAAGAAGACAAACTTCCTGATTAAAAAAAAAATGTATATGAATAGACATTTTACAAAAGAAGAAATGCAAATGACCAATAAGCATGTTTATAGCAGCGTTATTCATAATGGCTCAAAACTGAAAATAAACCAAATGTGCCTCAGCTAGTGAATGACTGAAGCACTATTGGTATATATATACCATGTGATACTACTCAGCAATAATAAGGAGCCAGCTACTCATACGTGCAACAACATGGATGAATACTTTAAAAAGCGTTATGTTGAATGAAAGAAGGCAGACACAAAAGACTACATACCGTTTGATTCCATTTGTGTGACATTCTAGAAAAGGCAAAACTAATGACACAAATCAGATCAGTGTTTGCTAGGAGTCAGAGCTAGGATGAAGGAATTGACTTTAAAGCAGGACAGAGAATTTGGGGGGATGATGGAAATGTTGTGTATCATGCTTATGATCGTGGGTTCCTGGCTGTAAACATTTGTCAAAACTCATAGACTTGTGCACTTAAAATTGATGAATTTTATGTGTGCAAATTATATCTTAATAAAGCTTTGGCTTTTTTCCTTTTAAGTGAAAAAAAGGTATACTCAGTGGGTAGTTATGCCAATATTCAAACGTATTTCTATACTTTTATGGCAGGGATGGGAGGGTCAGACAAAAAAATCATTGAAAGTTTAAGATCTCTATTTTCAGATAACTCGGAGTAGAAACTGGCTCATAACATGTTAAAGTGTGAAGATGCAGAGGCATCAACTGTCAACAGTGGGGAAGGGAGAAGAGTCATTAGCTTAAAGGGATGGCAGAGTTAGGTGAAAGTTGAGGTTCTTTTCTTTTTTTAGGACACAGTAGAACTAAGCATGTTTGTGAGCAGAGGAGGGGCACTTTGAAAGGGAAAGTCTGAAAATGTAATAAAGAAGTAATAATTGAGGAAGTTAAAATATTTTGGTATCAAGAGGTTAAGTGGAGAGCTATGGTCCTTCAAACCAGAGAAGAAATGTTCTGAGAGCAAAGAGTGTAGGAAAAGAAAGAAAATTAGGGTGTAAAGAGGTTTTAAAGTAGAGAGGAGGGAATCAGAAGAAACCTTTGCTGGATAGATACTGATCTTAGTAAAGAAGAAATCATATGAGAATGAAGAGGGCTCTGAGTGACCTGAGAGTCTTAATAGGAGAGCAATATTTGGAGCAACCACTGTAGAGAATATAAGAGTCTAATAGATTTGAGTTAATGTATAAGAGCTAGGTCATGGTCAGACTTGGTCAGCATGCTTATCACTAACATTCCACAGCTTCTCTTAATTCAGATCAGAATCTGACAGTTCAAGTCAGAGGTAGACCAAATCCAGCCTACCATCTGTCTTTGTACAATCTGAAAGCTAAGAATGGTTTTTATATTTTTTAATTATTGGTAAAAAATAAAAATAAGAATATGTCATGACACATGAAGATTATATGAAATTTACATATTAATGTCCATAAATAATCTTTTATTGGAACACAGCCACACTCATTTGTCTATCTCTTGTCAACGCCTGCTTTCATGATACAATTACCCAGTTGTTACAACAGAGACTTTATGGCCCATAAAACCTGAAATTTTTACTCTCTGGCTCTTTACAGAAAAAGTTTACTGACTGCTTATCCTAAAGCATTTATACCAGCTTTTCACCAGCTTCAGTTAATTAGCAGTAATAGTTATCCGGTTATCCATCTGCTTCTCTGTGACTGTTCATGGATCTGAGTAGGTAGGTCACCATTTGTAGATTGCTCCCTGGATATCAGGAGTGCTCTTTCCCATGCATCTCTTTAGCTGGGTAAATGGAAAATTGTTTGACTTTGAAGACAGTTTTGTCTCTTGATGAGGATAACATGTTACAATCCACTGACTGAAAGAAAAATCAAACTCTATGCTTCCAAAATTCCTACATTTTAAATAATTATGAACCTCATGGTTCATAGGAAAACATATGAAATATGATAAAACATCTGGGCCAGACTGAAAAAAAGGCTTTGGCAGGGACTGGCCCCAAAGTGTAGTGGTTAAGTTCGTGTAGTCCACTTGGGTGGCCTGGGTTTGTGGGTTCAGCTCCTGGGCGCAGACCTACACCACTTGTCAGCCACGCTGTGGCAGCACACCACATAAAGTGAGGAAGGTGGCACAGATGTTAGCTCAGGGCAAATCTTCCTCAGCAAAAAATAAAATAAAAAGCTTTGGCAATCCTGAATATTTAATTTTATTCAACAAACACTTCCATAATGTTTACTGTAGCAGCACAGTTTTAAGTGTTTTGCTAATATTAACTCATTTAATCTTTATAACATGATGAGATTCTTACTATTATTCCCATTGTATAGATCTGGAAACTGAGACACACAGGTAGTAACAGACAGGTGTGGAATGTGAACCAACACAGTCGGGCTTCTGCATCCTTGCTTAATTTAGTTATATGTAAATATTTAAAATTGCATTATGAAAAAGAATACTTCAGTCTCATCACATGAACCTTCAAGATCTCTTGAGGCACATTTTGAATCATCTAACACAGTTTTCTAAAACACACCTCCTTTACTGTTTTTAATATTTTTTCACTATTTGAATCCCTAAATGATACTGTTGCTGGATTTTTGTCATTAGCCACACAAGTATCCATTCAAATAAATAAATTTTTTTAACTTTTTTTTGGTGTCTTTATGATCTTCAAAATGGATTAATTATATTTCTTTTTTAAATAATCTTTAAAACATGTTTTCAGTGTAGTTGTAAGGCTGCATCCCAGAAATAATTATTAAATCTGTGTTAAACATCTTTGTTTCCATGTTTATTGATTGCTTCAAGCAAACAGTATCAGCATTCAAAATTTGAATTGATTATGGTCTTTGCAAGCCAATGGGTCTTCCATAAACAGTATTGACATTTCAAAATAAAATAATTAAGAGAATACTCAGTGGGAGAGGTTTATAAGAACTCAAATAAAAAGTGGCACCCTTTTTGTCATCAGGACGGTTTTGAGGGAAAGACCTTACATTTACACCCATGCTGTCAGTATTGGTAGGGCACAGAGCCACTTTTGTCCAAAGCCAAGGGAAGTAACTTTTCTCTCTAGACTTCCTTCTAGGACATCCAGTTACCCTCTAATGACCTGAACCTCCTTAAACCTCTGACCCCCAAAACAAGTTCTACTCTGCTTGTAGAAAGACTGTGCATTTTATTCTTTTTGTGGAAAATCCCTGCCTGTTTTCTTCTTTGTTCACCTTTCAGTCACGTCCTTTATCTCTACTGTCTTTCTTCTTTAGTTGTGCTTTCCACACTTACCTGCCAGTGGTGTGCTGCTGGAGATTGTGTGCGTGTTTTTGGTACATGCTTTATTTTTATTTTTTTTAAATATTTTTTCTCTCTTGGATACAGAATGTTACAGTGTAAGAGCTCAGAAATTTGAGGCAGGCCTGGGTGCAAATTCCAGCTTTGCTGCTTGCTTGGACTAATGATTCACTTTTCTGAGTCACAGTTTCTTTATCTCTAAAAAGAGAATAATCCTAAATTCTGTGTTAGCCTTTTGGAGATGATTAAATGAGAAATATGTATACACATGAAAGCAAATATAAACATAAGGCACTAAAATGTTAGGCTCCTTTCCTTTGTGTTGGTCTCTACACATGCTTACAAGGAGTCATGCCAGTTCAGGTTTCCTCTTAGTAAATGCCTTCAGAGTTCATCTCCAACTTCTGATCGACAAGCCTCTCACAAGTCACTGGCTTGGGTCTTGGTTACAACAGCAAGTGAGAGAAAAGGAAGAGGAGGCAGGGCAATAATAAAAGCACTAACTTCTCACCAGCCTAGAGGGGGAGAGCAACACTTTCTGGGATAGGAGGGCATAGGAAAAGTGTAGAGAGAAAAGTAAGACCCAAGAAAATATTTAAGAAGAGAAGGCATTTCTTCAAAATAATAATGTAAGATGTTAAAAGCTTTAATTTTTTTCATTTAATTCTTACTTAGTTTCTTTGATTATATTAGGTACTTGATTATTTCATTTTTGTCCTGATGTGTTTATAGCCATAAATAGATGGTTAAATAAATACCTAGGTATGTAAACATTTTCTGGAATTTTATAAATAAGCTTTCTCACTTGATAAACAGCTGTAGAAAATAAAAATATAATCGTCACATGATATGCGTTAACTAACTGTGCTAACTGGCATAAGATTATATTTTGTGTCTACTTGTTTGAAAAATCCCAAGGTGGTGTTTTATGAAAAACTTGTAAGTAGTTATTTAGTCCATTAAGTCTAATGATAGAAATTTAGAGATGGGAAAATAGACCTAACAAAGTGATTTAATTCTTCTCATTATTATGTTTCTCTTCTTCATTTCTGTTTTACATGCACATAATAGACTTGATTACATTCTTGTGGGTAGGCTAGTGAGTTGCACTTATATTCCTAAAATTGTGTGTACATTTTGCAACAACTTTAACTCATTACAGGACTTAGATATATCACACTGTCATATCACACCTACGTTGCTCCCTCTTTTGCATTTCTGTTTTTAAAATGTTTTTAGAATGTTGTCATGTCTCCTTCTGCCATCTTAGTCATTAGCCAAACTGTACATTTTTAGAAACTTTAATCTTTCTTGTAGCTCAGTCATACCTATCCTATAATCATTTTGGTTTCTTTTTTTCTTCACTCCCTATAATTTATTTTCATCTTATACTGACACCTAAACCTGGAAATAATAATCTTAATTCACTGGCTTTTCAAGTTTCAGAAAAGACTCTCCCTCATCAGATTAGTTTATAATACTTTAGTGTTTTCTATTCTGACTTGAACCTATTTAGTAATTTAAATTTTATAACAACTAAAAGTGGTTAATATGACTCCATTTATTCATTCAGTAAAGATTCATTAAGACCTTATAATATACTAGGTGATATACTAGCTTCTAGGAATCCAAAGATGCGTTAAAGAAGATTCTTACACTCAAGGAACTTATATTTTAATTGTACAAGGCACTTTTGTTAACGTTTTACTTATATTAGCTCATTTAACCGCTCAGAACTCAGCACTCCCAAGTCTATCCTCAGAGATTTTAACTCAGTAGGTCTAAGGTGGAGCCATGGTATCTAGAGTCCCACAAGTGGTTCTGATGGTCTTCCCTGAGTAGGCTAGATAAAATCAAGCTTAGGAGTCATCCTCACCCTTAGAAAAGAAAAAAGTTTTTCTAATAATCCAGCTCTACTACCAAACTCTCTGGGTTTGAAGACCCAGGACTCTAGTTTCTAGATCCCAATTCAGGAGTTTCCTAGAGTCCTCATGGAATTCTTTAGCCCATAACACTGATTTGTGTGAGTTAAGATTTACAGTGTTTGGCTGTTAATAGGAAGTTGGTCTAGATAAATGACTTTTACATCCCTTTTTGCCTTATAAAGAACTTTTTTTTTTGATGAAGATTATCCCTGAGCTAACATCTGCTGCCAATCCTCCTCTTTTCACTGAGGAAGACTGGGCCTGAGCTAACATCTATACCCATCTTCCTCCACTTTATATGTGGGACGCCTACCACAGCATGGCTTGCCAAGCGGTGCCATGTCTGCACCCGGCATCCGAACCGGTGAACCCCCGGCTGCCGAAGCCTAACATTTGAACTTAACCGCTGCGCCACCAGGCCAGCCCCTATAAAGTACTTTATATATTAACGTAGTAAATTAATTTCCTTTCTTTTCAGTATATATTATGGAAAAATAGGACAAAACCATGATTAACCTCTGTTATGCTACTGTTAATGCTTGACATTATTCTTCATAAAAAAGTGCTTTTTCTTGACTTTTTTTAAATTTTTTTTTTCTTGTGGGCATAATAGCTTGTAACGTTGTGAAATTTCAGTTGTACATTATTATTTGTCAGACACTATGTGCCCCTTCACTCCTTGTGTCTTATGATTCTTTTTTAAGACTTTATTTTTTAGAGCAGTTTTAGCTGTGCAGGAAAATTGAGAGGAAAGTACAGAGATCTGATAACCTTTTTAGATTCAGTTTTTTATGTATTCTGATTTTTTTCTTTAATGTAGCCCAGCACTCTGAGGTGTACATTGAAAGCAGCATCAAATAGTTTTGAGTGCTGTGAAGCACTGATGTAATAAATACTCTTGATTCAGAGGATGCTTCAAGCTGAATTTTAAGTGTTTGTTGTCATGTTCCCACAAAAGAGAAAACAGCTACCCATTCAAACACTGTTATAAAATATTTTACTCTAATTTTATCTCATACATGCTTTGATTTATTTTAAGGCAACATTCTTTTCGTTATATTTGTTTCACTTAAGCACTTTTATCTTCACATACCTGCGGTACCTATTTTTTGCCTTTATAAGATGGCCAAATATTGCTACATATTGTTTATCTTATTAATGACATTTCATATTTTATTTGATCATGATATGATAGATGCATTGAATTACTCTAAATGCATGCTTGAAATTCTTATAAATCCACAGTACAGTTGTTAAACATACTCAGCGTTTTTAACTGAGCAAAAAAAGATCTCTCACATTCATTTAAGAATTAGCTTGTAAGCCAAAAATGACAGATGTAGTATTACAGCTGAGCAGTGAACTGCTTGCAGAAATCATCTCAATGGCAGAAACATTTGAACAAATACCCAGATGCCTTCTGAGTTCCTTCCTCTTGTCCTGTAGTTGCAACCTTGATGGTGGTTTTATAAGTTTTCTGTACCTGCTTTTCTTTTTTTTCAGCTCAGAAAATTTCACTATTGAAAGGGAAAGGCCAGAGTAACTAGAACTCTGTTTTTCTATAATTTTATGTGTACATTTTTAAACTTCAGTAATTGCTCTCCTAATTTTCATTGAAAGTAGTTTGATTTAGTGTCTAGGTATATATTTTAAAACTTTGTAATATTGAGATAACAAAAAAGTGAAAGAGAACCGTTGGTAGAGCAGTAGATAGTAGTAATGCACCAAAGTAAGATCTCGAGGATAACGTTTTCTATTTTAATGTCAGTGAAAAGAAAGCAATTTAGATGTATTCTCTAACTCATTAATAATTGTTCTAAATATGTTTTCTACCTTCAAAGCATTCACATGTGCAACATACTTTTATCAGTAAATTTTTCTCATCATATACAATGATTCTCGATTAGAAAACAAACATCCCAATAGGAGGGCATGTTACAATATTATCAAGTTGGTATATAATCTGAATAACAGGAGATTCTGATCTTCCCTCCTTTCCAACTGATATGTGAATTGATATAATTGAAGAACATAACCATCATATTTAAATATTTAAAGATCTTGTGATATGAGAAGTTATTTTTAAAGACATAGCTGTAGATTTTCACAAATCTGCCTTTCAAAGTTCAGTTATAAGTTGTGGTATTAATTTATATATATGTAAATGTGTATATAAATGTGCATTAATTTGATGTATTCTGAAGTATATAAAACCACATAAAAATTGTGCGGTTTCGGGGGGGGGGGTTGCTTTTTTTTAAGTAACGGATTAGGAATTGTAGATTGGGTATGGTAGAGCAGGAGTGCTTATATCCGGATTCAGAGATCTTTCAAATGTTTTCAGGATATAAGAAAACTAACCAGCCAGACTCGCTTTACTAGACATTGATGATGTAACGATAAGTACTTCATCCCTTGCTTGGCTGATAACACTTTCTTGTAAGAAGTAAAATATATCTCAGCCAAAATTATTTAAATGGAAAGTACCTAATTACTAGTCATTTTTTAAATTGCCTATATCAAAAATTTTTGAGTTACCTTTAGCAAAGTTACTTTTAAGATAAGCCATGTCATGTAAAAACAACTCTTTTCTCCAACCTCCCTTTCCCCAGATCTTTACCTACAATGATAACATTTCTTCAGGATATATACTTTTTCTTTTCTTTTTGTATAACTGTAAGTGTCCTTATGTGATTTTAGATATATCCCTGATACATATCTAAATATGTATGTAAGTAATGAGTCAAGTTTATATTTTTAAAAGAAGCACATCGGAATATATGGATCCAAGTGAGACTGTCCTCCACCAAAGTAGGCACATTTGGGGCTCATACACTTCTCCCAGCAGTCCTGGCGTTGCTCAGTGCTGTTACTTTACTGTTCTTGGAGCAGCCTTTAATTGTAGTGGCCTTCTTCTTTCAAAGATGTATTTCATTTTTGGAAATTCACGCTTTATTCAGAGTAAAATTCATTGCGTTGGGTGGGTGAATAAATTGGGTACTACTGATTGGTATGAAAAATGAGGTGAGAAATTGAAGAAAGGCTACATGTGTTACAACAGAGGAATAATTAAGAATGGAAAATCATAGGGCCAATAAAATTAGTACTTATGAAAGGGGTTTAATAACATAAGATTTTTAAATTGTAATGTCAGGGAAAAAAGGATAGCAAATTCTATATGAAAGTATGATTCACAGATAGAATGGGCATAGCCAACATTTTTTTATATGGTAATATCAAAAGTTGATAATGTGGAGAAACCGTATTTCGTACACTTCTGGTAGCATTTTAAATTGATATCGCCAATGGGAGGAAAATTGGGCAGTATCCATTAAAATTTAAAATCCTTTGATCCAACAATTCCACTTTATGATATCTTTCTTAAAGAAACATTCACTTGTGCACAGGAGGCATTATTTAGGATGGTCTTTGAAACACTGCATATAATAAAAAATTGGAAACAATCTAAATGTTCATCAGTTTAAGTTAAATAAATGAATCGGAATTAATTAAATGATTATGTCTACCTTGTGGTTTACTGTTGTAGCAAATTAAAAGAACGAAGTACAGATATGGAAAAATCCAAAAACATATTCTTAAGTGAAAAAAAGAAGTTACAGAGCACATATGACATGATGCCATTTTTTAAAAAAGAAAAAGGAGACTGATATATCCTTCTGTGTGTAATACATTTCAATTGTTTTTAAAAAAAGATACACAAAAAACTGAGAACAGTGGCTATCTCTGAAAGGAGAAATTAAGCTGAGTGGTAATAAAGAGGTCTTTAATCTTTCTTTGTAATATTTGGAGTTTTTACCCTAAGAATTGATTTTATAAATTACTTACAGATTTGAAAATAAATTTGAAAATATTTGTACAGGAAAGAAAAGGAAATATATGGAAATATAAAGAGCAATTATCTTTATGGGCATATGATTGATATTTTTCTTCTTTATGTTCTCTGTATTTTCTAAAATTCTATAATAAGTATGTATTGCTTGTACAATAAGCACAAAAATTAAAAGGACATTTTTTAAAAAACACAACGGGGGCCGACCTGGTGGTGTAACAGATAAGTTTGCACACTTTGCTTTGGCGGCCCAGGGTTTGCCAGTTCAGATACCAGGCGCAGATCTATGCACTGCTTATCAAGCCATGCTGTGGCAGGCGTCCTACATATAAAATAGAGCAAGATGCGCACAGATGTGAGCTCGGGGCCAATGTTCCTCACCGCAAAAAGAGAAGGATTGATGGCAGATGTTAGCTCAGGGCTAGTCTTCCTCAAGAAAAAACAAAAAACACTTCGACCGTAAATGCTAAAAGGACATTTCTTATGTGGTTTATTAATTACCTCAGAATAAAAATGAATTCAAATTATTTTAAAACAATTACAGAATTGTTTGTCCAAATAAGTATCTGTTTCCAGTCCCGTGAAATAGTATCACTCATCCTGATATCACCAGTGCACTTGTTAAACGTTCTCTTTCTTTTAGTTGCAATTCATATAGATTAGACTCTCTAGTAAATCCATTAGTGTAGTTTTGGTACATAATTTTAACTACTGGTTTAAGATACCAAGTTTCAAATCAGTGTAAAGGATTTCTGTTGCCTTCATATGTTTGATGTTGTATCTGTTCTTTAAACTGAAAAAGTCTATATTATATAAATCTTGAATATGATACATGACCAGTAAATATTTTCTGATTAACCAATTAGTTGAGTTCTAAAATACAGGTTTTAAACTGAATAAATGTATATTTTGCCAAAAAAATAAAATCAAATACGGGTTTTAGTGAACCCTGGTATACATGTCTTTGCTCAAATATCACCTTAACAAAGAAATACTCTCCCTGCCCAACCTCTTTAAAATAGTACTTCCACTAATATCTCTGTCATTCTCTATTCCCTCGCTCTGCTTTGTTTGTTTATTTATTTATTTATTTGAACTTATTAACATTATCACCTTACATTTGTGTGTCTGTCTCCCACCATTAAAGAGTATTGATGCTATTTATGGTCCACTGGTATCTAATAGTGCCTAGAACTCTTAGGTGCACAATAAATATTTTTAAATGAATTAGATGTTGAGGAATGAAATATTCTGGTTAATGGAAAGTCAGCCCTATATAAAATAGCGGTTTTAAAGAAGAAATACAAAATGTTGTGTCTTGTGGTATCCTATACTTCTTATATTTTAAATATATAGTTGGTGGAATACTAGTTAATATATTAGCTATAGATCTATAGGTATACAGATAGATATATACTTCTGAAAGCAAGAAAAAAAAAACTTCAGAGAGAATTGAAAGCTCAGTGGTTTAATTTAGTATTTTTAACCTAAAGTGATTAAACTCAGCCACAGAAGTAGAAAACGCGAATGAACAGGTTTTTTTCTCAATTCTTAATTGGAGTAAGTGAATTTTAGGGATTGGTTAACTATCATTCAGTGACTCATCCAGAGGCATTTTGAACATGTGGTACAGGTCTGGAAAAACAAACAAAATTCTCTGTGAAAAGAATGGAAGAGTTTTATTCCCTTGGGATTAGAAATAGGCATGAAGAATAGTTAAGGTAAGGATTAGTTATTAGCTCAACCAAAATGAATAATTGAAAGGGAATTGGACATCAACTCCGAGACCTTATTAAAAGAACAGGAGAAAGAGGAGTCTGAAACGCCAAAGTAAAATGGGATTGGTATCCCACCTATGTAAGCAAGGCTGATTCTCAGTTGATTAGAGATGTCAGCTTCTGCCCTTGTCGACTCCAATTTCCACAGCAGAGTCCACTTAAGGCTTCCTATCTGGAGACTCAAGCCTATCTCTGTTTCAAAGCACCCGTTTTACATGTAGGAAGTTTATTGGCAGCTTCCACTCCATTTGCTTGTAGAATTTAGAATTAAATTCTCCTCCTCAGAGGAAGGATTTAGTGGTCCAGCCATGACTATCTGCTCCCGTGCATTCTTCTAAACCACAGTGTTTTTCTCTGTATTGACCCTCAGAGTACCTTTCAATACGTTCCGCCCAGTTTATCTACCTAATGCCTGACCACTAAAAATCTTTCCCTGAACCCTTACCAGTACTGGAAATCCTGCTGCTTTGCTTAGCTTCTTTTGCCCATCTTCCTTGTGCAGGTTTTACTTCCTGTCCTCTCTGTCTACACACAATTGTCCTCCTGCACACAGACTTAAAATGCCTTGCCTCAACTGCGGCTCTGCCTTACTTCCAAATTGAACCAAGTCTTAAAATTTCTTAATAGAAGGACCACTTCCTGGTCCTGGTGATTACAGGAACCTCATCACTGAAAACAATATTTTTTGAGTATTTTGCCATAGAAGGCCTCTCTACCAAATGAGATTAGATCACTGGGTTCAGACTAATTAATCCAGTTTTAATATTGGGGAAGCCAGGAACAATTTGTGGGCAAAATTCAAAGATCAGTTGTTGTTTCACATTGGGATAAAAAGCTAAGATTAAATAAAAGGCTCATAATTATATACATCTTTCACCTTACTCAATGGTAACCTTGTTGACAACGTTGAGAATAAACCATATACATTGCTTGACTTAATATATCAGAGTATAATGAGCAAAACTTTCACTGTAGAATATATGTAAAGACTGCTGATGTAAATAGTGTCATGAAAACCTGTTGTTATTTAGTGTTTTATCTATTGCCTTTGTTCAAATGCGTTCTCCCGTTTCTGAGAATAGAGTGCCACGTTGATGTCTCTTTTGCCATTATTTCTAAGCATTGCAGAACATTCCATGCTATTTGAAGTTTGTCACCTTAGCCTGAGAGCATTTCTTATGAGTTAGCGTCTTTGTAGCTCCCTATCTAATAACTGATTTGTACTTTTTAACGTGTCTTTTCTTTGTACATCCAGCTCCAAAATCTGTTGGTGGTGAATATTCCTTAAGAGCAAACAGTTTATTCTAGGACTTTGTATTACTGTTGTTCAAGTGGTATGTGGTCTATGGGTGAATCTTATGAAGACTAAAATCCTGGTTACAAATGTAGCATAAAGAGTAAGCTAGCCACATTTGGGGCCTTGATGACATGGCTGTGAGGACAGTTGGAGATCCTGATTATACTTTAACTTGACCTCTTAAAGTTACTATGATGAATCAGAATGTCAAACCTAAAGTTGTTAACATGTGAATAATATTGACTTAGTTCAAATCAGATGTTCACATTAACGGGATGAGATGAGAAGTCTGAGTCAGTGAAGTAAAATGTGACAGGTTATATTAGCAAAACAAGTTAAGAGTGAGTTACCTGAAACTGTCACGCTATGCTCTTGTCGTCCCCATTCCTCACTGCTGCAATGGCTTTGCAGCTGTAATGTTTCTTCAGCATTTTCACAGTTCAATTTAGCAAATTAAAATAATAGTAATTATAACAAAAGCATAATGGTTTGAGGCAGATTCTTTCACTGTATAAACAACATGAGGATAGATTAGTCCTTTAGAATTATCACTTGATTTATAGAAATAGCAATTTATTACACTTAGTATTCTCAGTTTTCTAGGAGATACCTATTGTTATTTAGCTTTTCAATTTAGAGGAAGAATAATAGTGCTGAAAGTAACTTTCAAGTGCCATATAATGAATGAAAAGTGCAGGTGGGATCTAAAAGCTTAAGTCATTAATTTCCTATTTGGAGTTGGCGTTGATCTCAGAGTTACTCACGATGTCCTGAATCCATAAAAAGGCAAACTTTACAGTTTAATCTTTTCAAAATAAGTTATTTTAAAGATCAATATCACTTTTTAAATGACTTATCCAGAATTTATTTCAGTAATATGATCTAGTGTGTCCCATAGTTTAGCATACAAAATAGGTATGGATTTCACACGTTTTATACATTTATATTTATAAAACAATTTACCCCAGGGAGTACAGGGACATTTTCATGTCAATAAAATAGTGAATTAATGAATTTTTGAGTAAAATAATTTTTTACTACCTCACACTCACAAGGATCAAAAAGAGACAATGATAAATTTTGATAAGGATGTGGAGAAATTGCTACCCTCATAATTACTGGTGAGAATGTAAAGTAGAGCAACCACATTGGAAAGCAGTTTGGCAGTTCCTCAAAAAGTTAAAACTCGAGTGAACATTTGACCTAGTTCTTTTCCTAGGTATATAACCAAGAGAAATGAAACATGTTTACACAAAAACTTGTATGCAGATATTCATAGCAGCATTCTTCATAGTAGCCAAGAAGTGGAAACAACCCAAATGTCCATCAGCTAATGAATGGATAAACAAAATGTGGTATATCCATACAATGGAATATTATTCAGCCATAAATTCATGCTACAACATGGATGAACTGTGAAAACATCAGAAGACCATGTGTTATATGATTCCATTTATGTGAAATGTCCAGAGTAAGCAAATCCATAGAGACAGAAAGTAGATTAGTAGTTTTGAGGGCCTGGGGGGAGAGGGAAATGTGGGGTGGCTGCTAAATGGACATGGAATTTGTAATCAGATAGTGGTGATGTACAATTTTGTGAATATACTAAGAACTATAAAAAGTGAAATGTACACTTTAAAAGAGTGAACTTTATGGTATGTATATTATGTCTCAATAAAAAAATTATCACCGTTTGCCTGTCCGTATAAAAAGGCATTTTTAAAATCAAATTGTAATAAGTTTTATATATATATACTTAATGCTAGAACTTTCCAAAAAGCTAAACACAGAAGCTGACATTCACCTTAAAGCCTTGCTATATATTAAGGAATGTGTACCAATATGCACTGAATGGAACTTCCACCAATTTGAACGTGAGATGCTTTCCCCAAAGATAAGAGTGCCAAGAGTGAGGTAGCCTATAGCAAATAGCTAATGCCCGTCTTCTCTGCTTATACTTTGAACATTATTATTATTGTCACTTGCAAGAGTGAAATGACCTTTAAAAAACATTCGAAAGTTTTCCTGACCTCAGTGTCAGAATATCATGTACTAGTGGAAAGATCATTGCTATAGAGTCAAATATAGCTGAAATTTACTAGCAGCTCTTCCTGTTAAGAAATTATTTGAGGAGACTGGCCCAGTGGCATAGTGGTTAAGTTCACATGCTCTGCTTCAGCCGCGCAGGGTTTGCCAGTTTGGATGCCAGGCATGGACCTGTGCACTGCTTGTCAAACCATGCCGTGGTCAGGCATTGCACATAAAAAGTAGAAGAAGATGGGCTTGGATGTTAGCTCAGGGCCAGTCTTCCTCAGCAAAAAAAAAACAAGGAGGATTGATGGTGGATATTAGCTCAGGGCTAATCTTCCTCAAAAAAAAAAAAGAAATTATTTGACATTTCTGAGCTCAGGTTCCTCATCTGCAAAATACCTAATAGGGTTGTTGTAAGGATTAGAGATACCACGAACAAAAAGTCTGTGCTTTCTGCTTCTCTGCCCTACACATACTCTTGTTTCTAACCCCTACAACACTTCTCACCCCAAACTTCCTCCTGCCACACACACACACACACACACACCCCCACACACACACCCCTATACAAAGTGAGTAAAGTCTCCTTCCTGTATGTTCCCAGTGAACCTAGGGATTACCCTATTGAAGCACTCAGCATCTTCTGTTGAATTTTCATGTTTATTTGCCTATCTTCCCCAGAAAACTAAGTTCTTTAAGGGGGGAAAAACCATATTTTGTCTACCATTGTATTCACATTTACCTAACATAGTGACTAGCTCAATAAATATTTGAATAAATGAATTTTAGTAACATATCTAGCCTTATACTGGGTCCGTAATAGCTCCATGAAAAGGTATAGCATGTCTGTGTTTTGCTTTCTGTTAGAACATCATCAACCTGAAGCATTTTCAAATTTATAGCATGTAGTGCTTTCTATGTTAAGTGGAAATGTTTTTATTACTAGTTATACCTATCTAATGAAGAGAATATTCCTTACCTGTGTTGTAATAGACTGCTTGTTATATATTTATCTTTGAAATTTGCACATTATGTTTTCTTATAATATCCAAATATATGCATTTACTAACTTTAAAATTTATTTTATAAGTATATCAAGAATTTGCAGTTTAATGTGCATATTTCATGCCATTCTTCTCCATCTGACATTATTTAGACTTAGAATGAAATAGCAAGCTTGGAAACAATGCTGTAGATTTAAGAAGGTCTATGAAATTTATAGAAATTAAATCATTTTAAGCAATATAGCTGAAACTTGCTCTTACCATTTTTTGTTTTAAATGTCTTCAAAATAATAATAATAGACAGACTAATTATTTCTGGATGGACGGAATGAAAGTAAGAGAACAGTAGAGGAAGTTTAAATGGTATAATTTGTTCTGTGGACTTAGCACATTTCCTTACATACCCCTATCTAAATTATTTACAGAAGCTTTGCTGAATAAATATGTTATTAACTGCATAATAATAGGATATGGAAAAAGTAAAGTAATGCTTATGTTTATATAAATCATCGAGATTTCTATAGTCTCGTAACCATTCTGCTTCTTTCAGGTACAGGGAACTACAACTTAGTGCAGAAAGCAAAGTAACAGAATTTCTCCATCAAAGTAAATTAAAATCGTTTGAAAGTGAACGTGTTCAACTTATACAAGAGGAAACTGCAAGAAATCTCACACACTGTCAAATGGAATGTGAGAAATATCAGAAAAAATTGGAGGTACATGTACAAGCTTTTCTTTTAAAATTAGCATAGCCTATAAGGTCCGTAAGTACAAGGTCTATATCATATTGAGCTTTTTTTCTCCTATGGGACCTGGCACTGTCCTGCAATACACACACACAAAAAAGAAATACATATTTCAGAAAGAAGTGTACCAAAAAGGACTGGAATTATTAGAAAACCAAAAAATGGAAAAAGATCTTATTAGCAATAGCAATCAAAAATATATAAACACTTGAAATATTTTCAATAAGAACAGTACAGAGCCTGTATCAAGAAAAGGCTAGAATTTAACCATCTTTCTGTGTATTCAGTATTATATAGTTTTCATCAAGTGATATTATATATTCATTTCTAATCAAATGCTAGCATTTTTTTAACTGAAAAAACAATTCTATAGTACAACCAAAAGAAAAAAAGAATACTTGATATTTTTAGAGAAGATATTTAAAAAGAAATAATGAAAGGAAATATATTTCATATTTTAAAATGCATTCTGAGGCAAGAATAATTAAAACAGAGAAAAGAAGTCTACAAATGGTATAAAGCTCAAAAAGACGTTCACATAAATTCAAGAATTTATTCATGGTAAAGGTTATATTTCAACTCAGTGGGGAAAGATGAATTGGACAATAAATGGAGCTGTGATAATCACTTGAGAATTTAGAGAAAATAGTTGGATTTAGACTTCACACCATGTACCAAAATAAAACTCAGATCCTAAGCTAAATGTAAATACAGAAGCATAAAACTATTAGAAGTAAAAACTGATGAAATTTTATATTACATCAGTTTGGGGATTAATCTGTTAATCTATTGATTAAAGTAGGGGGGAAAGTAATGTAGGAAAAGTAAAAAGTAAAACCTTTAACACCTTCTGTATGTTTTAAAAAAGAGTGAATTCGGTGCTGGCCCAGTGGTATAGTGGTTAAGTTCGCATGCTGTGCTTTGGCAACCCGGGATTCGCAGGTTTGGATCCTGGGCACAAACCTACGCACCGCTTATCAAGCCATGCTTTAGTGGCATCCCACATACAAAATAGGAGAAAATTGGCACAGATGTTAGCTTAGGGACAATCTTCCTCAAGCGTTATATATGTGTTATATATGAGAAAGGGCCTATGTCCTTAATTTTAAAAGATCTCTTACCAGGAGAACATAGATTCTTTTATTCTAGATAAATAGGTGGAAAGAAGGAACAGACCATTTCTAAGAAAAGAAATGCAGATTGCTAAGATATAGATGAAAATATGTATTCTCCTTAAAAATTAAAGAAATATAAATTTAAGCTTTTTTCACCTTTATATAAATCTATTTGTTGTTTTTAAAGTGCTGGCCAGAGTACCCTTAAATATGAAATCTCCTGCAGTTAGACAATGGAATGTCCTTTCTGGAGGACAATATGGTAATCTTTGTTAAAGTCCTTAAAAGTTAATCCTGTCGTTTTAGTTAACAGAATTGTACATAAAGAAATAATAAGAGAAGCTTATAAAGGTTTACATTAATGGTGTACATCACAGCATTAATTTATTGTGGTGAAAATTGGAAGTAACTGTCCAACAGTAGAGAATTAAACAATTTTCAATTAGTATCTTATAAATTATATGTTTATCTTTATTCATGCATTGTATGATTACATGGAATAATTTTCTTGAACATATCAGATTTTGAGGGAATGCTTATTAAAAATTGAATGAAAGATGCAGTAATGTCATTTGCATGCTTAATTAGCTAATGATATAAGTATTCATTGCAGTAATCTCTCAGAGATTACGTTTCTGAAAAGTACCTGATAAGTAAAACTAAGATTAGCAAGATAAAGGGTCTCACAGAAAATGAAGCCTTAGGGAAAAACATAAAAAAAGATGTTAAATACATACATATTTAAGGAAATAGAAGCAAAAGTTGTAGATGGTGTCTACTTCTAAAATCTTTTGAGTACTTAAAACTTTTTCACACACCTTCAGGAGACTGCTGCAGTCGTAGGCTCCTATGGCAGATTCTCCCTATATTTCCCATCAGACCATATTAGCTTAGCTCTGATTTGGAATTTATCATTTGCAAGTTATGTTTTTCATGGTTTAAATTTCATAATTCCTAGCAAAATGCCTTTCCTTTTCCTTTTCACATTGGATGATTTTGCTTAACGGTGTGTCTTGGAGTGGGGCCGGGGCTGGGGCTTATATATAGAAAGAAAGAGAAGCACTTCCTCTCTCTCTCTGCACTTCTGAAACAAACATTTCACTAAACCATACTTTACGACATACAGTGCTTATGTTTTCTAGACGGTTCTATTTTATTATTTTTAGCTGGTTGCAATCCAAATTGATTTCATGACCTCCTAAAGATCGCAACGTGTATTATGAAAACCACTCTCCCATAGAACTACCCACTTTGGTCTGTCGATGCAGATGACTAGTAATTATTGTGTTCTTTTGTGTAAAGGTCTTATATAAACAAAAACCTTTGCGAAAAATATTATGATTCTAAAAGCTCTGGTTGATAAAACTGAGACTTTAGGGGAATGTCTTTACATTTTTTCCTCTGTTAAACTGGGAGCCTTGAGAGGACAGGGACTATTCATTTATCATTGTGTCACCAATACCTAACATAGTGCCTTGCTCAAGGTGGAGGCTCAATAAATATTTAATGAGTGAAAGGATGGTTTGATGAATGCTAATATAGTACCATTGTTTGAATCCATTTTTCTGAAATATTAGAAGATGGTAAGACAATTCTTATTTATAGTGAATTTAGAAATAATTTTTGGGGGCCAGCCCAGTGGCACAGCGGTTAAATTCACACATTCCGCTTCGGCGGCCCAGGGTTCGCTGGTTCCGATCCTGGGTGCAGACATGGCACCACTTGGCATGCCATGCTGTGATAGGCATCCCACATATAAAGTAGAGGAAGATGGGCACAGATGTTAGCTCAGGGCCAGTCTTCGTCAGCAAAAAGAGGAGGATTGGCAGGAGTTAGCTCAGAGCTAATCTTCCTCCAAAAAAAAAAAAAAGAATTTTTGTGAGTAAAGATTTTTATAATTATATACTTTTCTGTGGCTTTTACCCAATATTCTCATTGATTTATAACTTGGGGACAGTTTATTTTATTTTTTCTTAATTATCAATTGGCAAAGGCTCCCAAAACGCTGGCTCTATATTTTTGTCTCTTTTTAAAGCAATTGTTGACCTATAATTTTGTATTGTCATTCATTTTATGTGTAATGATATATTTTATATATAATTTTAGATAATTTTTATTGTTATTCTGTTATTTAAGGGAAGGAAATATCCACTGTGAGAACTCGATATTTAATGGATTCCTAAAAGCAATCGACCTATTTTATGCATTCATGTTTAAACTCAAATGTGCATATATTGGGTTTTCCTAAAGAAACTTTAATATAATAGCCTTCTATACTTCCAATAATCAAATTCTTCTTTGACTTTTCAGCAACAGTAATAAATTTATTCATAGCAGCCACTCAGAGAAATCCATAGTAAAAGGGAATTTTTCACCATGGGGTACAGAGGCGTTGGAAGATACCCCAAACCGGAAGTTTCTGGGGATCACTCCCCTTTGTTATGAAGAGAGAATTTTAAATTGTATCTCTCAATTTAATGCTGCTTTTAAATCTCTTCCTAAAATATTTTATGAAATGTCCCATCTTTCACATTTTGATTCTTTATGTCTTTAGATATCCATTTCTGTAGTTTTTGTGTAGTGTTTTTGTTGGGGGAAGTGGGGTACAAATGAACAGTATTACCTGTGCTATGGGAGTAGTCATTTAACACTATTCTTACTGATCTTCTCTTTTGACAGTAGAATTAATTAGTGTCGTCAGCCACCAGATTCTTAATAAATTACATCCCAATATAATGAACTTTATGAAAGCCCCAGATTGTTTCACTGAGCAGTGATTTTGTTATAATGAATTAATGTCTCTAGAAAACACATTCCCAGTCAGCAAGAATAAAGAAGAAATAATGCTAAAACATGAATTTTCTTTTTCTGACCCAATCAGGGACACTAGAAATCATCTTACAAATATTATTCCCATGTTATTATTTCTCCACCCTCCAAAGGAATGTATTTGGAGGGTGGAGGATAATGTTTAGTTTACTTTGGGGGGAAGTTTTGATGGAAATAATTGAAGGAAATGAGATGGAATAGATTACGGAAAATTAAATTCTAATTTCTATTTGTTAAAAACTGTAAATAGCTCTTCTGCATCTCCTCCTTTTTCCACATCACAGAAAGCACACAATCACATGCTTTTGTTGAGGTGAACTTTATGTCATTAGAGAAAATAAGATGTCTTCAAAATTGTCTAGTTATGGAGAATGCAGGATAATTAAATCAGTGGATCTCTATTTCTATGAGCTATTTAATACAAAGTTCTCATAATTGTATTTCTTACAGTAGTAATAGTATTTTTCAACACTTACGATGTTCTAGGCACTCTGCGAAGTACTGTGAATTGTGAATTTATCATCTCATTTAATCCTACCAACAATATTTTGGGGTAGGCCTAGAGGATAAGCAATTGCCTTAGATCACAACTAATAAACGTTAAAGCCAGGACTGAAGTCCAAATACTTTCTGGCTCCAAACCATATTCTTAACTATAATATTTTATTGCTTCTCAGAAAATACTACAATACTTATGCTGTGTTAGGAAGCAGGTGTAATACCACTCCAGAATTTAGTCTGTACTATTAAGTAAACTTTCTAGACAATTGGAATCTAATTTAAGCATTAAAACATTTCTTTGTCACTAGAAATGTCTCCTTTTTTAGTGAATTCGTTATCATCAAAGTGATTCCTTCAATGAGTTACCTTGAAGAAGACAAGATTTTTGTTCTTACCCACAATAACTTCAATTTCAATGCCTTTTGTATCTCCTTTTTATGTATTTTTTAATCCTTTTTTCTATACAAAGGCATTTTCTGATACTGCCCCAAGTAGCACTTCACATTGCATTTTGATTTGCTGCTTTGAATTTTTCAGGTAAGAGTAAATGAAATAAGCTCCGATGGAAAGCTGAAGGGCTCGTTATGAGTATATCGTTTTTACCCACAGCTTTGTCAGGCTCTCTTAAATAACCATGATTGCCCGAGAAATGGCCTCTGTGGCATTATTACGTTTTTTGAATTCTAACAAGCAAATGCTAGTCTTACTCATAACTATTTTAAATTTTAAGTTTGTTTTTTATTCAGTTTATGCAATAAAATGCTTTGTAATTTTCAGTTTAAAACAACTGAATGATTTACCTTAGAAATAAATATATTTTACTCCCTCAGTCATCTCAATTGAGCTACTTTCTCTTCATATTTAAATCATTAAAAAATAAGAGAAAAAGCTAAAAATATCTTGTATCACATTTTGGCTAACCGTTAACCTATTTAATTCTGCCTTTGCAATTTTTTTCTTCCACTATTAGGTTTTAACTAAAGAATTTTATAGTCTCCAAGCCTCTTCTGAAAAACGCATTACTGAACTTCAAGCACAGAACTCTGAACATCAAGCAAGACTAGACATTTATGAGAAATTGGAAAAAGAGCTCGATGAAATAATAATGCAAACAGCAGAAAGTAAGTCTCCCACCACCCCACATACACAGCTCTTTTTTCTGGCAGGAGAATGAACCTGGTCTCGTTTCTAAAACTGCTTTGGTATATTTCTTTAAAATGTGATTGATGACCTATTTTTAAAAATATTTGATATTTTAATAATTATTAAATCTTAATTCCAGTAGTTGAGATCAGAAAAAAATAGGTTAACTATGATAGATTTTATCTTTTCACTTATTTAGTTCACTCCTTCAACAATTCTTAAGTGTTTACATATGCCAGGATCTGGGGATATGTAGTTCATGCAATAATTCTTGCTTACAGGGGTTCCTAGTCTAGTCAACTGGGAGAGACAAACATATTAACAGATAAAGTAGTGAGATAAGTGCTGTTAGTAAGAGATAGGCAGTTCTCTGTGGCAGTGCAAAAGAGATGAGTTAATTCTGCCTTGGAGGTGAGAAATACCCAAGAGGGGAGGTGACACTTGAGTCAATCTTAAAGGACAGATAGAAATTCATTGACTGTACTATATAATCTTTGACCTTTAATTTCTACTCCTTTTTTCCCCTCTTATTATGCTATCTCCCTATGTTGTCCCTGACTTTAAGGAAGTGTTTTAAATCAACATTTCACCACTGACTGAGGTGTTTGCTACAGTACATTATTTTTGTTCAAAAGTCTGAAATATCAATAGCATTCTTATAAAAGTGAGTTTAAACTTCAGTTGAAGTTGAATCTATTTGAGGTACATTTTCTTGTAAGGACTATATTATATTTATAGGCCAATTTAAGAAAAACTTCTATTTCATTCCTATCATTGTCTTTTTTCCATTTCCAAGGTCAGTGTCTGATAACTGCAATAGTTTCCAGATTATTTTCAGTTTCTTCACTGGAGTCAGAGTAATCTTTATAAAATACAGATTTGATCATACCATATACCTGCTTTAATGCCTCTCTATCATCTTCTTAAGACATCGTAAATTTGTAAGACGTCGTAAATTTGACAAAAGGCAAATTCCTTAGCCTGACTTTTTATTAGACTCTTATCTTTCTACTTTTCATACTTTGCCATTCCCTGTCATATCATATTATTTTGAAAGTTCCATACTCTTATCTCCATAACTTTGCATACGTCCCTTTGTCTAAACAAATTAGGAGTAGAAGGAAACTTCCTCAATTTGATAAAAGATATCCACAAAAAACCTATAGCTAATATCATACCCAATGATGAAGTATTAAATGCTTTCTCTGTAAGAGAGAGAACAAGACAAGGATTTCTATTTTCATAACTTATAGTAAACATTGTATTTGAGCTCCTAGCCAGAATAATACGGCAAGAAAGAAAAAAGATATATAAAGATCAGAAAGAAAGACTAAGACTATTTTCAGATTATAAAACAACCACTAACACTGATAAGTAAATTTAACAGGCTATAAAGTAATTGCACAAAAATGTACTAGAAACAGACAATAGGAAAAGGAAATTTTTTTTTTTTATTATTAATGTTATGATAGATTACAACCTTGTGAGATTTCAGTTGTACATTTTTGTTAGTCATGTTGTGGGTACACCACTTCCCCCTCCGTACCCTCCCCCCACCCCCCCTTTTCCCTGGTAACCACCGATCAGATCTCCTTCTCAATATACTAATTTCCACCTATGAGTGGAGTCATATAGAGTTCGTCTTTCTCTGACTGACTTATTTCGCTTAACATAATGCCCTCGAGGTCCATCCACGTTGTTGTGAATGGGCCAATTTCGTCTTTTTTTATGGCTGAGTAGTATTCCATTGTGTATATATACCACAACTTCTTTATCCAATCATCAGTTTCTGGGCATGTAGGCTGGTTCCACGTCTTGGCTATTGTAAATAATGCTGCGATGAACATAGGGGTGCAACGGACTCTTGAGATATCTGATATCAGGTTCTTAGGATAGATACCCAGTAATGGGATGGCTGGGTCATAGGGTATTTCTATTTTTAACTTTTTGAGAACTCTCCATACTGTTTTCCATAGTGGCTGTACCAGTTTGCATTCCCACCAACAGTGTATGAGGGTTCCTCTTTCTCCACAACCTCTCCAACATTTGTCGTTCTTGGTTTTGGATGTTTATGCCAATCTAACGGGGGTAAGGTGATATCTTAGTGTAGTTTTGATTTGCATTTCCCTGATGATTAGTGATGATGAACATCTTTTCATGTGTCTATTGGCCATATTCATATCTTCTTTTGAGAAATGTCTGTTCATGTCCTCTGCCCATTTTTTGATCGGGTTGTTTGTTTTTTTGTTGTTAAGCAGTGTGAGTTCTTTGTATATTATGGAGATTAACCCTTTGTCGGATAAGTGGCTTGTAAATATTTTTTCCCAATTAGTGAGCTGTTTTTTTGTTTCAATCCTGTTTTCCCTTGCCTTGAAGAAGCTCTTTAGTCTGATGAAGTCCCATTTGTTTATTCTTTCTATTGTTTCCCTCAACTGAGGAGTTACAGTGTCCAAAAAGATTCTTTTGAAACTGATGTCAAAGAGTGTACTGCCTATATTCTCTTCCAAAAGACTTATTGTCTCAGGCCTAATCTTTAGGTCTTTGATCCATTTTGAGTTTATTTTGGTGTGTGGTGAAAAAGAATGGTCAATTTTCAATCTTTTGCATGTGGCTGTCCAGTTTTCCCAGCACCATTTGTTGAAGAGACTTTCTTTTCTCCATTGTAGGCCCTCTGCTCCTTTGTCGAAGATTAGCTGTCCATAGATGTGTGGTTTTATCTCTGGGCTTTCAATTCTGTTCCATTGATCTGTGGACCTGTTTTTGTACCAGTACCATGCTGTTTTGATCACTGTAGCTTTGTAGTATGTTTTGAAATCGGGGATTGTGATTCCGCCGGCTTTGTTTTCCTTGCTCAGGATTGCTTTAGCAATTCGCGGTCTTTTGTTCCCCCATATGAATTTTAGGATTGTTTGTTCAATTTCTGTGAAGAATGTTCTTGGGATTCTGACTGGGATAGCATTGAATCTGTATATTGCTTTAGGTAGTATGGACATTTTAACTATGTTTATTCTTCCAATCCATGTGCAAGGAATGTTTTTCCATCTCTTTATGTCATCGCCTATTTCTTTCAAGAAAGTCTTGTAGTTTTCATTGTATAGATCCTTCACTTCCTTGGTTAAGTTTATCCCAAGGTATTTTATTCTTTTCGTTGCGATTGTGAATGGGATAGAGTTCTTGAGTTCTTTTTCTGTTAGTTTATTGTTAGTGTATAGAAATGCTACTGATTTATGCACGTTAATTTTATACCCTGCTACTTTGCTGTAGTTGTTGATTATTTCTAATAGTTTTTCTGTGGATTCTTTGGGGTTTTCTATGTATAAGATCATGTCGTCTGCAAACAACGAGAGTTTTACTTCTTCGTTACCTATTTGGATTCCTTTTATTTCTTTTTCCTGCCGAATTGCTCTGGCCAGCACCTCCAGTACTATGTTGAATAGGAGTGGTGAAAGTGGGCACCCTTGTCTTGTTCCTGTCCTCAGAGGGATGGCTTTCAGCTTTTGTCCATTGAGTATGATGTTGGCTGTGGGTCTATCATATATGGCCTTTATTATGTTGAGGTACTTTCCTTCTATACCCATTTTACTGAGGGTTTTTATCATAAATGGGTGTTGGATCTTGTCGAATGCTTTCTCTGCATCTATTGAGATGATCATGTGGTTTTTGTTTTTCATTTTGTTGATGTAGTGTATCACGTTGATTGACTTGTGGATGTTGAACCATCCCTGTGTCCCTGGTATAAATCCCACTTGATCATGGTGTATAATCTTTTTGATGTATTGCTGTAATCGGTTTGCCAAAATTTTGTTGAGGATTTTTGCATCTATGTTCATCAGTGATATTGGCCTGTAGTTCTCCTTCTTTGTGTTGTCCTTGTCAGGTTTGGGGATCAGAGTGATGTTGGCTTCATAGAATGTGTTAGGGAGTTCTCCGTCTTTCTCAATTTTCTGGAACAGTTTGAGGAGAATAGGTATTAAGTCTTCTTTGAATGTTTGGTAGAATTCTCCAGAGAAGCCGTCTGGTCCTGGACTCTTGTTTTTGGGGAGGTTTTTGATTACCGTTTCTATTTCCTTACTTGTGATTGGTCTATTCAGATTCTCCATTTCTTCCTGATTCAGTTTGGGGAGATTGTAGAAGTCTAGGAATTTGTCCATTTCTTCCAGGTTGTTCAATTTGTTGGCATATAGTTTTTCATAGTATTCTCTTATGATCTCTTGTATTTCATTGGTATCTGTTGTGATTTCTCCTCTGTCATTCCTGATTTTATTAATTTGCGATTTCTCTCTTCTTTTCTTGGTGAGTCTGGCTAGGGGTTTGTCAATTTTGTTAATTCTTTCGAAGAACCAACTCTTTGTTTCATTGATCCTTTCTATTGTTTTTTTTGTGTCAATATCGTTTATTTCTGCTCTTATTTTTATTATTTCCCTCCTTCTACTGACTCTGGGCTTTGTTTGTTCTTCTTTTTCTAGTTCTGTTAGGTGTCGTTTGAGGTTGCTTATGTGAGCTTTTTCTTGTTTAGTGAGGTGAGCCTGTATTGCGATGAATTTCCCTCTTAGGACTGCTTTTGCTGCATCCCAAATGATTTGGTATGTCGTGTTCTCATTTTCATTTGTCTCCAGATAATATTTGATTTCTTCTTTAATTTCTTCAATGATCCATTGTTTGTTGAGAAGTGTGTTGTTTAGTCTCCACATTTTTGCACCTTTCTCTGCTTTTTTCTTGTAGTTGATTTCTAGTTTAATAGCGTTATGATCAGAAAAGTTGCTTGATATTATTTCAACTCTCTTGTATTTATTGATGTTTGCTTTGGTTCCCAAAATATGGTCAATCCTTGAGAATGTTCCATGTGCACTTGAGAAGAATGTGTAACCTGCTGTTTTTGGATGAAGTGTTCTATATATATCTATTAAGTCCATCTGGTCTAATTTTTCATTTAATTCTATTATTTCCTTGTTGATTTTCTGTCTGGATGTTCTGTCCATTGGTGTTAATGGTGTGTTGAGGTCCCCTACTATTATTGTATTGTTGTTGATGTCTTCTTTTAGTTCTATTAAGAGTTGCTTTACAAATTTTGGTGCTCCTGTGTTGGGTGCGTATATATTTATAAGTGTTATGTCTTCTTGGTGGAGAGTCCCTTTTATCATTATATACTGTCCCTCTTTATCTTTCTTTATCTGTTTTGCTTTGAAATCTACCTTGTCTGATATTAGTATAGCGACACCTGCTTTCTTTTGTTCATTATTAGCTTGGAGTATTGTTCTCCATCCCTTCACTCTGAGTCTGTGTTTGTCTTTGGGGCTGAGGTGTGTTTCCTGGAGGCAGCATATTGTTGGATCTTGTTCTTTGATCCATCCTGCCACTCTGTGTCTTTTGATTGGGGAGTTCAATCCATTTACATTTAGAGTGATTATTGAGACATGGGGGCCTACCACTCCCATTTTGTGTCTTGTTTTCCGGTTTTCTTCAGTTTCCTTTGTTTCTCGTCCCATGGTTTAATCTGTTCTGATGTAGAGCTGCTACTCTCTGTTGTTGTCCTTCTACTTATCTCCTCTGCTCTTGGTTTTGTAGCCCCTTTCCTTTTTTGGATTTTTCAGGAATGAGGGTTTTCCTGAGGATTTCCTGAAGAGGAGGTTTTGTGGCAATGAACTCCCTTAATTTTTGTTTATCTGGGAAAGTTTTTATTTCTCCATCGTATTTGAAGGATATTTTCGCTGGGTAGAGAATTCTCGGCTGTAGATTTTTGTCCTTCAGATTTTTGAATATATCATTCCACTCTCTTCTAGCCTGTAAAGTTTCTGCTGAGAAATCTGCTGATAGCCTGATGGGGGTTCCTTTGTAGGTTAGTTTCTTTTGCCTGGCTGTCCTTAATATTTTCTCCTTGTCGTTGACTTTTGCTAGCTTCACTACTATATGCCGTGGAGTTGGTCTTCTTGCATTGATAAAGTTTGGAGATCTATTGGCTTCTGTCACCTGAAGATCCATCTCCCTCACCAGATTTGGGAAGTTCTCAGCCATTATTTCTTTGAATAGGTTTTCTGCCCCTTTCTCCTTCTCTTCTCCCTCTGGTATACCTATAATCCTTACGTTGCATCTCCTAATTGTGTCTGATAATTCTCGGAGAGTTTCTTCATTTCTTTTAAGTCTTGCTTCTCTCTCCTCCTCTGCCTGCAACAATTCTATATTGCCATCTTCCAAATTGCTAATTCTTTCCTCCATATTATCGGCCCTACTGTTCAGAGCATCTAGATTTTTCTTAATCTCCTCTATTGTGTTCTTCATTTCCAATATTTCTGTTTGGTTCTTCTTTATCGTATCAAACTCTTTTGTGACATAGCTCCTGAACTCGTTGAGTTGTCGGTCAGACTTCTCTCTTAACTCATTGAGAATCTTAATGATGGCTGTTTTGAAGTCATCATCATTTAGGTTATATATCTCATTTTCTTTGGGATTGTTTTCTGTGTATTTGTTACTTTCTTTCTGTTCTGGAGATTTAATGTATTTTTTCATATTGCTTGATGTTGTTGATTTGTGCCTCCACATGGAGATAGAGTTTAGTTGCTCCTTTCACTTGTTTCACCTGCTGTGGTGGGGGGAGCATCTGTTTATACTTCACCAACCAGGAACCCTGTCCGTAGTTGCTAACTGGGCCTGGGCCCCTCTTCGTAGCCACAGTGGCCCTTTGGATTCCCTCCTCTGCCGTGGGGGCCGTCACAGGGGGGCTTCAGGCTGCAGGTGCCTACTGTTGCAGCCCACCTAGATGTGCTCTCTCCTTGGGGTCTGCAACGGTGTTATGGGCTTTTCCAGCGGCCAGGGGTGGGATCACTTATATTTGTCGCTCCGTTGCTGTCGGCACCCACCAAATCTCACTTGTCCTCTATGGGTCGCAGGAGAGCTATTGGCATCTTCTACAGTCTGTGGTTAGTTCACCTAGCTATGCTGCTTTTGCCCTGGGGTCTTCCAGCCTTGTGGCTGGCGGCTGGGTGCCTTCTACTGGTGCTGTGCAGAAGCTTTCCCTAAGGCTGCTGTGAGCCTGTAGGGTTTCCCCCTAGGCTACTAAGCTGGGTCTCTGGAACTCTCTCCAGCCCCAGTCCTCTCCGAGATCTCCGGCAATCCCTAGTCTCACGGGGCGGGCAACGGCAGCTGGGGGTCGCCCCGCCCTCTGGGCTT